>NC_141058.1:45904114-46186614 GCF_041138505.1 Cibotium barometz | reverse complement strand
CCATTATAGAGGGTATTTCCAAGAACTCATATTACAAATTCATTGATTAGCATTCACTACTATAGGGAACATGGGGAGCAATAATAGTTTCAACATGTGTTCTCAGCTGAGCGAGCCTATAGACTTAAGGCCAAGCTAGCAAAGGACAAGTGCCATTGTAAACCGTGCAATCCAACCCCATAGGATAAGAGATCTTGTACCTTGAAACATGGCATTTTGTGCAACCCTCCTTACATTCCTTTTCTTGACCATCAACCTGCCATGGATTTGATTGTTGCTTACCACCAGTGGCCCACCATTGTCATATCTTCCCCGTCTCGTATGCCCTAGGTTCACCAGTACCCAGGAGCCTATCATCTATGAGGCTCGTCTCAGGAGTGAAGGGTTGGCTGTGAGATTGTATCACTCCCTTACCTATGGTCGAATTCACCTACTACCATGATGCTGTGGAGGATAGATTTGCTACAACACTCTTTGCCTTTTCTATAGAGACCGCTTACTCCATCCTTCCCCTCAACATATCATAAGCTCACCCATACTCGACCATGAGGGGTCAAGCTCTCAGTCAACCATCATCACATGAGCAACCCCACGAGTGTGACTCACATGGAATAATAACCCGTGTGGTACCTCCCCATGGGCTCCACATTCTCCAATGCAAGGTTTACCCTGTGCCATTGATCAATTATCAAATTCCAACACAAGTATTAAAAAAAATGAAAACCATTTACATACAGGTAAGATATCATAGTCAATACTTCTTGGCATGGAATTTCTTATCTTACATTGGAGTTGACCAATTAGTTCAACTTTTCTCAATTTATCTATTTCGATACCCATTCAAGATTTGGTTTAACCCGTCACCTCAATCAAAGGGACCCACATTTAACCTTAAGATTCAATCCCATTTTTGCCCATCCAAAGGATTTGCATATCTAATTAAGTCTTGTCCACCATAAGACTTTACCAACGTTTGACTTTTAATCCAGATAGCTCTACATCCTTAAATTGTCCTTCATGGTCCTTTTCTCAATCTTGCAATATTCTATAAACATTACAAAGGCATCTTATCTCTCTAAGAATCTTATTTGATCTAGTATTAAACGACAATAATGTGTATACATATATAGTCTTGAAAACTATACCAATTTAAATCAAATGCCTCTAAATGTGGTCCTCAATCCTTCCATGTTATTATAACTTTGGATGTAAAATTTCCTCATTCCTCTACTTTCTCACTCTAGGTTCTTCACCAATTTTTGCATATGAAATGATATACATAAGTATATCATTTCATATGACTCCATCATTGTAGCGATGGATTAATTAAGAAATGTTACTCATTTGATCTCCATAAAGAAGATTTATACAACTTTAGATGTTGCAAAGATTTTCTTAAAGAAATTTTTTTGCATGGATTGCCTAGGGGATTGTAAGTGAAAAGATGCCAAATTTACATCTCAATTCTAAACTGCATTCTTTGAAGCTGTAGGTGCCTCTCTGGACCTTAGCACTACATATATAATCCAAAACCTGATGGACAAATAGGGAGGGTAAACTAGGTCATTGAGAATATCCCTTAAACGCTTTGTGGATAAGAACCCACAAGGTGGATAAACTATTTGCATTTAGTGGAGTTTACTTATAATGCTTCTCATCATAGAAGCATTAGGATGAGTCCTTTATAGGCACTATATGGACAAGAGTGCCTAATGACTAGCTAAAAACTAGTTTTTGGGACTTAGATTATTTAGTTTCAGGGGCTTCATACATAGGTTCCTGACATGTCCTTGGGATTGCTTCATACCAAGTCTCCTCTCTCAAACGAGCATGTTTTGAATATTTTTTGTCCTTCCAAAGTCTACATGTTGCAATGAGTTGGGAAACCTTGAAACTTTCCCACCTAGACAAAATAAGAGCTAGACATGCTAAGAACAAGCTATGGCTTTGCACAGTGATTGCTCCTGTCAAGATTTATAGGTACATAAAACCATACCAAAAACTAAAGTATTTCACCTGCTTTAATTATAATGAGGTTTCAAGAATTTAAGCAAATTGGCCAAAAACTAAAGTCTTTCACCTACTTTAAGTATAATTAGGTTTCAGGACTTTAAGCATACTAGAAATTGCTTTTGCTTTTCTTACTGGTCATTTTGCAACCATTTATATGGTAGTGATATGTGGACGTAGACTAATAATGGGCTACTGGAGTGGAGATCAATGTAGCAACACACACATAGATGTTGTAATAAAGAGAGATAGATGGAAGCACAACACTCAATGTAGATTGATGAGAATGAGTGCAGTACAAGTGAAGTGACATGATAACATCACTTACACACTCATAAGAGTACATACATAGTCTCGAGGGGGAAAAACTTCCTAAATAGGGAAAAAGTGACCCAGCCCATTATTAGCCTACGTCCACACATCATTACCATATAAATGCTACAAATTCCCCCCTATAGTGGTGATGTGAACATGTAAAGGGATCATGTGGCTAATCAATCCTAAAATGGCCAATAAGCCCAAATATTTTTGAAAAGCTTCAAACTTCTCTTACGAGAGAGCCTTCGTGAACATATCTACCGTATTGATATAAGCCAAGCTAATCTATCCTACAACAAGCCTATCCCTAACATAATAATACACCTCAATGTGTTTTGTGTGAGCATGAAACATTGGGTTTCTCACACAATGGCTAATGCACTATGGCTCTCAATGAAAATGGAGGTAGGGGTGGGGGGTCCAACACCAAGATCTCCCAAAAGGCATTTGAGCCATACTCACTCATAGTCAGTGTAAAATCTAACCTATACTCAGCTTTAGAGCTTGAAGTGGTCACTATTGGCTACTTCTGTTGTTGCTGAGCCATAATATACATGAAGCACCAAGGTAAAAGCAAAAACCACTAGTGAACAGTCATGTGTCATAATATCTAGCCCAATCAAAATTACTGAAAGCATGCAGGTGAACATCACCCCTCTTAGTATAGAGAAAGCCAAGGGATTGAGTGCCCTATAAGTGTTTGAATATTTTCTTAGTAGCCTGACAATGCTTACTCCTAGGACTTTGTATAAAGTTACTCAACTTGGAGACCCAAAATTGAATGTATGGCCTCGTATTACATAGATAGATAAGGCACCCAACAACTTGCTAATAAAGGGATGTATCGAATAGTTCACATATATCCTAGAGACTAAGCAGCAAAAACAACAGGCTTATTGGTGTAGCAAACAGGATTTCAGTCTTTAAGACCAAACCATGTAAGCATCCTATGTACGTACTTTAATTGCAACATCACAATACCATCATCACGCTTGCATAAACTATATGCCCAAATAATAATGTAACAAGTCCAAATATGCCATCTCAAATGACATATGCAATTCAGCCTTAAAGGTTGAACTCTTCTCCTCCATTAGGGCCTATAAGAAGCATTTCATCAATGTATAAAACAATGACCAAAAAACAATCTTTACTCCTCTTTACATAGAGGGTACTCTTAGTTAGACCATTGCAAAAAACCATTTACAACCAAATATATGTTTATCTTCTCATATCATGCTCTAGGAGCCTACTGAAGGCCATATAAAGCTTTTCTTAACTTGTATACTTTAGATTCCTTCTCCTTCTCAACAAAACCATGAGGTTGAAATACACAAACCTCCTCATGTAAGTCACCATTTAAGAAGGTAGTCTTGATATATTCAACTAATGTACATTCTAACTATGATGTGCTGCTAATACAATAATACACCTCATCATAGTCATATGAGATATGGGTACAAAGGTCTCATCATAATATATGCCCTTCTCTCTCTTGAGAATAACCCTTTACAACAAGCCTTGCCTTGTATAGCAATCAACGCTACCATCAACATTACGCTTTAGTTTATAAACCCACTTCGTACCAATGGCCTTTTACCATAAGGCATATCTACCAAATACTAACTGTCATTTTTTGAGGATTGAGTTGTACTCATCTTGTGTGGCCTACATCCACTCATCATTTTCCTATGCTTCCTCAAAGGAAATAGGTTCCTCTTCATTGCATATGCTAGCAATCAGAGCATGATCCACAAAAGAATAAGATGCAGGATGAGAACTTGCACATTTCCTGCTAGGTAAAGGAGTAGCTAATTTGATATCCTGCAATTGTTGCACCAACCATTTTGGCATATGATTGGATACCTATATGGCCACCCTTTCTTTGTCCACATCATCATCCATATTTACCTCGTCTCAATAGCTTGATCTATGGGCTAAAATTCAAGCTTATTTTCAACTAGTATGGATTGATTTACATCACCTTTTTGAGCATTCATTTTCTCCACATATGGCTACCTGGAACCGTACAAAAGGTAGGAGTGTATCAAAGATGTCGTGTGAACATACATTTTCCTATTTTTTACATAAAATCATGGGTTGAACTGAGTTCTCAACAAAGAAAACATCTCTACTCACCAAAATCTGCTTTGTGGCCAGATGGTAGAGGCAATACTCTTTGCTTTCTAAGTTATATCCCACAAAATTACATTTTAGTGCCTTATCATCTAGCTGATTGCATTGTTAATCAAGAATTTGAGCATAAGTAAGATAACCAAAAATATGCACATGAGCCACAGAGGGTTTCCTACCATTCCAAGCTTCATAAGGGGTAATTTTTTACAATTAGCCACACAAGAAAGTGTGCTTATTGCCATCCACCACACAGAGTGGGGTGGATGACAAGAATCCATTTGGTGTTATCTTCTACATTCTTGCACCTTGTGTGAGTGCCTATGGGAATCCAAGGAGATAAGAGTGACCTAGAAGTAATTCTAACAAAGTTTGGAGTATCATCGGCTTCGAGGTTCCAATGATGGGGAGATGTAGCATACCATCAGCTTCAAGCTTCCATTAGCCTGGCACACTCTATGACATATCGAGTAGTTGGTTCCATTTTAGTCCATAAAGTTTTTTTGCATTTAAATTTAACATAGCTTTTGTAATTTTTATTTATTTAAAAAATGGGCTTGAGCAAGGGTAGCGTACCTATCTCAGGAAGTTTAGGCTATATTTCTCGAGTGTTATCACTTGTTTCCAGCCTTACATAGGCCAAGCTTGCCCGCATGCAGCAAGTTGTCCTTGCATGCCAAGCGGAGGGCATTTGTCCTCCATCCACCTCACGACTTGACTGTTAACCACTCTGGTTAACGTGACCTTTTGCGTGGCTACTATACTTCCTTTGTAATTCATCTTTTTGTAACCACACTATGCGCGATTGTAAATGAGACATGGGATGACCGAGCTTACTTGTGTAAATCTGGCCTTACGGAATTGATGTACATAGAGCTAGATAAACTAGGAAGACTAGTTTTGGGCCCCCATTTGTAATTGGACAATCGGACATTGTAAATATGAGCTCATGTATATAAGACATTTTATGAAATATGAAAAGGGACAATCCCATTTGTCTCAATTGAGTTTTGCCTTCTCTCTCTCTCTCTCTCTCTCTCTCTCTTGCTTATGGTGGCTTGCTTGCTTGTGATGCTTGCTTGCTTGCTTGTGATTGTTGGTGTATGTGAATAGGAATGGTGTTGCTCTCCCTTCTCTCCTTCACTCTCTTCTCATTCCTTTCCACCTTGTCTTGTTTGCATACAATTGGCATGAGGTAGAAGTTGAGCTCTCCATAGCTCCTTCCCTCTTGCTCCTACCTAGCTTGCTTGGATCTCTCTTTGGGTGACACAAAGAGAGTGTAGAGTGAGCCCCTAGCGGCCAAACATCAGGGAGTTAACCCTAATAGGGTTGGCCAAGTGCAAATCACCAGATTTGACTCTTGCATACACTCTCTTCTTCTTCTCTCTTGTTCTTGTGAGGTAGCATGTTAAACCATTAACATCTTTGGTGCCATTGCCGAGGAGTGGCATTTTACTTAGGGTCCTCTACTTAATTCATTAGTTAGAGCTTGATTTTTCTCGGTTGGAATGCAAATCCACTGGTTGGTTGATTAACATTATTTGTTTTGTGTTTTGTTAGAGATTACCCGGAGTTTGGATCGTTGATTGAGCATCGGAGCATTTGAATCTTCACCGAGAGCGGGGAGAAGCAAGTAAGTGTCCCTATTTGCCCTTAACATTCAAGCAATTTTCAATTTCTGTGTTTTTGTTCATGTTTGCATTTCTATTTAATTACTTAATTAATCTCAATCCATTAGCTTAAACCATGCAATGTAGGTATCAATAAGTAGCTAGAGACTAGTTCAGCTCCTTGTAAAAATCAAACATCAAAAAACCCTGGGAAGGTGCCTGAACCAGCTACTATGATTGGAGAGGCTCCTAGGCAAAATTGCATTTTGCCAAGACTTTTTGAGAAGCGAACATTTGTGGAAAGTTCAGGGAACGCCTGTTCCAACTTTGCCATGCCCGTTCCTTCTACCTGTAACCTAAGGCATAGCCGTTGATTCTTTTCCATAGAGCAAGGGTTATCCGGGATTTACTTCAACTATCGTAACTTAACAGAATTGAGTTTCATTTTAGGGATCCATTAGTCCAACAGCCTAACCCCATCCAATCCCATGGGTTAGCCAACCGCCCAACCACTGTAGTGATAGGATCCATTTAGAAATTTGGTTATGTTTTGTCCCGACGGGTACCAGGGAAAAGAGTTCTCAGGCCCCCTAGCTGGCGCTTCAAGCAAACTTCAAGATAGTCACACCACTTACACACCCAATATGAAATTGCCTGTTTTGATAGATTCAGCTATCTTTAAAACAATCTTTTAATGAAACCATAGTATCAGTGATCATAATCCTCCAAAATATCTAGCTTGAGTTCCAATTTCCAATCATTCCTTCATCGGCGTACCTATGACATCATAGGCAACTAGAACGCTCACCACCTGTTCACTCAGGGGCCTTTTCAATAGTTCCTAGCTCATAGTATCCGGCAATATAATCAAGTATTACATTCATTTCTTTGCCAACATACCTATGGCATCATTGGCAACCAGAACGCTCACCACCTGCTCACTAAGGGGCCTTTTTGATAGTTCCTAGCTCGTAGTACCTAGAAATATAATCACATAAGAAAGATCCAGATGGACTCTCCGTTGAAGATCAACAAGATCAACCAACAGATCCATATAAAAGAACCATGGACTCATCCGTTGAGGACCAGCAAGGCCAATCAACCAGATCCTGCCCGAGTTCAGAAAACAACTCTAACACCTTGTTCCATGTTCTTCCCCGATGCACGCGTGGGTATCTTCGAGACCCAGAGCCCGAGCACCATATGGTCATCACCCTCTAGGCTCCTTCACAGGTCACCTAATAGCGCTTCACTCATAGGCCGCTTCCTTGGTCCCTCATCCACCGTACCCCAGAAGCTCACCATTTAAATAGAACCGAGGCTGGTCAAGACCTCGGCCAAGAGACGTCCTCCATTGACTCTCCATCAGCTGTTGCAACTTCATCACTTAGGTCTTCACGACTTCATTCACAAGATGGTCAAAATGCTTTCCCAGTATTCTTGACATAAAACAGTCATTTAAAAACAGGTTTCATTAATACAGTTTCTAACGAACTCTCATCTTTCCACATTGTTCCACATCATTTCTTGTTATTCCATATTCTTCTTCTACATCAACTCACATTGCTTATTCCACATCCAGTCATATGTATTCCCATCATCTTCATCCATTCTCATCCAATCACATCATATTACATCTCATCACATCTATCCACATCTCATCCATTCACATCTACCCATATCCACATCACATCTCATCCATTCACATCCACCCCGATCCACATCACATCCATTCACATCATATCTCATCCATTCACATCTACCCATATCCACATCACATCTCATCCATTCACATCTACCCCGATCCACATCACATCCATTCACATCCACCTAGATCCACATCACATCACATTCATCCACCTTACATCTCATCCATCCATTCACATTCATCCACCTTACATCTCATCCATCCATTCACATTACATCACATCCATTTATATTCATTCAAATCCACATCTCATCACATCACATCCATCCACATCACATCTCATCCATTCACGTCTCATCACATCACATTCACATTCATTTTCATCTCATCATATCATATTCACATCACATCACATCCATTCACATCCATCACACCCATTCACATCCATCACATTCATTCCATCCACATCACATCACATATATTCCATCCACATCTATCCTTATCACATCACATCCATTCCATCCATATCACATCACATTCATTCCATCCACATTACATCACATCCACATCTATCCACGTCACATCTCATTCATTCCATCTACATTACATCACATCCACATCTATCCATATCTCATCACATCCATTCACATCTCATCACATTCATCCACATCCATCCATTCATTCACATTCACATCCATCCACATCCATCCATTCATTCACATTCACATCTATCCACATCCATCCATTCATTCACATTCACATCCATCCATTCATTCACATGCACATCTATCCACATCCATCCATTCATTCACATGCATATCTATCACATATCTCATTCTCATCCATTTACATCACATCACATCCTTTCACATATCATCACATCTCATTCTCATTCATTTACATCACATCACATCCTTTCACATATCATCACATCTTATTCTCATCCAGTTACATCACGTCACATCCTTTCACATATTATCACATCTTATCACATTCACATCCACATCTCTTTACATCACATCACATCTCATCACATTCACATCCACATCCATTTACATCACATCACATGCCATCCACATCTCATCACATCCACATCCATTTACATCACATCTCATCCACATCCACATCCATTTACATCACATCACATCACATCCATTTACATCACATCACATCTTATCACGTCTTAGTCACATCGCATTCTCATCTATTCACATCGCATTTACATTTAGTATAGTTTTTTACTTTTGATACCGATGGGACTTTTCTAACTTTCTAACAATTGCTTGGCCTAGTTAAAGGTACTTTTTCTCGATGGATATTTTCATATTCTTTCTCAAATTTCTCAAGTGATATATATTCAATATTCTTCTTTTTGAGTAAAAGATTCATGGGATTTACAAGAATCAATTCTACCCATATTTCCCAATAAAATTAATAATGCTCAAAATATCACTTTTGATAAATACTCATAATTTGAATTATGCCAAACATTTCTCTTTTACCATTTAATTACTTGGATCTCAATATCATGGGAATTCCTCTTTTTGTATAAAAGTAAATTTACCAAAATTTACTCTTTTCTCATAATCAATTAATTATGCATAATTACAAAAAAATCTTTCTCATGAATATGATGAAAATTATTGTTTTTGCATAGAATGTCCAATCCTAGAATATGGTAGGAAGTCCTCTTTTAGCATTATGCATAAAAATAAGATATGTACTATTTTCTAAAAAAATTTCCATAGCTTCGCTCCTATTACTGAAAATTCTCAAATTTTTCTAAAGAATAAAAACTTGTAATGGAAATATGATAGAGTTTCTCTTTTATGCTTAAAATCAGATTATGAATTTAAATCATAATTTTAACCATAATCATAAACTTAATTATGATTATTCCACTAGATTAAGCTAATTCCATTATTTCTCTTTTCTCAAATTGATAGGATAATCTATTTCTCATTTAGAATCAATCAAAGTAGTTTTAACTACTTATAAATAATCTAAAGGAAATAACCATTATTTTGTCATCACAAAATCATAAAAATACCATTTTCTTAATCTCTAGCTTATCAAGCCTAGAGTTTAGCTTTGAATTAAGAGACTATCATTAAGAAGCATCCTTTTTCAAGGGATTTAGCCATAAGGATTGCTATTCTTTTAGAGAGAGAGAGATTTACTTAAAGAAAGCATTACAAATAAGCATAAAGATTAACTTTCTCTTAATTCATTAAGACTTTAAGGAAAAGCTTAATTTAAATTAAAACATTCATTTAGAAAGCTTCTCAAGCTTGAGAGGGGTTGAGAAGAAGAAAGTCATTGAGATAAATTGGAAAAAATCATAAATTTGATTTTACCTCCAAGTTTGGCTTGATTCTCTATTAGCAATGAAGCCCCCGACCAATCAATTGGTCCACCAAGAGGAGAAGAGCAACTCCAAGAGCTGTTGTAGAGAGAGAGAGCTCCAAGCTCCCAAGAGAGAGAAAAATTTACGAGATAATAGAAAATATGATTATTTTAATATAATACTGGCATAGTATAGCTCCAATATTTTTTTACAAAAGACTAAGGGTCTATTTATAGGTGAGGCAGGCCACTAACCAAGTCCAACTGGGTTCTAGAATTTTCCAGGTTCAGTTTGACTCAATTTGGACAAGATTTGGACCAGTTTGGCTCCCTTTTTTATTTGGTTTGATCGAGGAGAGAGGAGAGATAAAAATATCATGATTTTTCAAAATTAAAAACCCTTCCACACATGTGAAATAGGTGCTTACCTCAAAAGTCTCCCTCTCCTTACCAAGGTGTCAAAAATGCATCATTATTCCAAAATATCTCATTTTTTAGTAATATCTCATAATTTTTAACTAATAAACCTTGTACTCAGTCAACTCTTCATCTTATGTGAGCATTTACTCATTTTTGGGTATTTTCTTTTATTCTTTGGATTTATCTCATCCCAATACTTGGATGAATCCAATTGGCCCATTGGAACCTTAGTTGGATCATAATCCAAATTTTTTTGAAAATGTAGACCCTTAGGCTAAGGTCCCTTATACCATTTTCAATTAATTCCTAATACACATTGGAAAGTTCATTTTGAACTTCTGTTTCAAGGGAATCCATTTTAGACACTAGGAGGATTTTTATACCATTTTCAATTAATTCCTAATACACATTGGAAAGTTCATTTTGAACTTCTGTTTCAAGGGAATCCATTTTAGACACTAGGAGGATTTTTATATCCAAAGATATCTCAATTTTAGATTATCTCTCTCTAGGCATTTTCTCTCTCTAAGCCAAAACAGGATAAAACAAGATCTTTCTCCTATTTCAGAGAGGGGAATAATTTCAAGAACAGAAGGGGAGGTTCTTATACCTTTACTCCTCAAAAGCTAGAGGGAGTAATCTTACATCTTCAACAAAGTGAGCTCTTTAGATGCCCCTTCGCAAATTAGATCAGACCCATTGATAAATACCATGTGGAGTCAAATGGTGCTCGTCTTTGATAGTACTAGCGAGAGTGAGGACCTCCCCAGTAGTAGTGTATGAAGGACTCTAGACCTTGAGGCAAGAGAGCCCGAACCATAGTGTATGGATAGACCATATGTCCAGGAACCTGCTCCCATCTCTCCAACTCATTCTTAGTAAATCCTTGCATCAAGGCTCTGCCATTTTATCCTAGGAAACATGTAGCCCATGGAACCACAACCCAGAGTGAGGGATATGGATCAACCTTAAGAAAGTGGGCCCACTCCTTCTCTAGACCCTAGAGTGGAAGTCAGCCTAGAGGCGAGAGCCATTAAACAAACCCAGACCCAGCTACTAACGAGATTGGAGAGCCATACCTTTCTCAGGGGTTGCAGACTCATTCAGAGCTCCGCAAACCTTGTTAAACCAAGAACTAGGTCCATCTTCCCAAAGGCCTGAGACATCATACCAAAAATAATGGGTCTATCCAAGCCCATCGCGCCCACAACAGGGCCCATCGGTCTATCAGCAGTACCCACCTCAAGGGGCACACCCAAGGTACCAAATGGGACCACATGGGCCACAACTTGGTCCTCCCATAGGGCTCAGACCCCCGCCGGTCTACTATCCACCCAATTCTGCTCCTCCATAACCTATTCCTCAACTTGCACCACCTACTCCCGCCATGAGACAGGGTCAACACCTGAAATATTAAGGATTGCCATGGAAATAGGGAGGGGGTAGCCATTGGCATTACTCCCCCTACACCAGTTCAACCTAGGCAGGAACAAACCAAACTGGCGAACATCTCAAAGCTGATCACAAAGTTCAATAGAGCAGGTGACCCCATTACTCACCTAGAGATGTTTAATCAGATCTACAAAGAATTTGGCCATATAGACAATCAGACTAAGATAAGTGCCTTTGGCCTTACCTTGTATAGTAAAGCTGGCCAATGGTTTAGATCTCCGAAAGCGAAAGATAAAGCTTCCTTCGAGGCTCTAAAATAAGCTTTCAAAGTGGGGTATTCTCGTCAAGGTACCGGATGGAGCCCTATTGAATAGCTCAACAGTGTCAAACAAAATGAGGGTGAAACCATCAGAGATTACATAAACAAAGTCAAATATCTCCACTCACGTTGTAGTATTGAAGGCAAGTTCTCTGATGAGAGACTAATTGGGAGATTTCTAGAGGGACTTGAAGATATTCCCCTACACAACTCCTTGTTTGCCTTGGGACACACCTCTTATGAACAGTGCTACAGGAGTGCTCTGAAATTTGAGGATATCTTCAAGGGAACACGTTCCCGACAACTCCTCAAAGGCGCATCAGAAGCCTCCTTCAAAGACCACCAGCACAAAGCCTCTAGTGAAAAGGGTAAGGAGTCCACGTTTGGACAAAGTGTGGAGAAATTGGCTACCACCCTAATGCACCAAATGACCCAGCAAATGCAGAATAAACCAAGGCCGAGATCGAGGGGGCCATCCACATCTTTATCCTAGAAGGGAACTCGTATAGTGCCCGACCTATCAAGAAAAACATATTGGCATTGAATGTCCTCATCTGAGACCATGCCCAAGTTTCTATTGTACCTATTGTGTGAAGTGGGGTAACCACCATGAGATCTCTGACTGCTACCATCACAAGGCTGCCTTAGCTCGTCGATCGTATGCCTCAGGTACTACCCGCCAACCCCAGGCTGCTGGCTTTGCTAGCTCCTGCACATCACAATGCTCTTCAACTTGGCCAAGAAGTGGCCCAAAGAGGAATCCTTAGGGTACCAAAAATACCCTTACCACCCCAGTTCTCCCATCACAGCCCCTGTTACACCCAAAGTCACACCAGTTTCTCAGGTAACCCTAACCGAACTATTCAAGGATGGGAATGAGGGAGAAATCTTGGAGACTCCCACTTATGAAACCCAAGATCCCATGAGCCCGCCCTCACAAATTCTCAGTCACTATGTCATGGAGGGTGATCAAATGTACCCTGTGTACCTAGCAGCCCTGATATCATGGGCAAGGGATATGAATCAAACAACAAGAAGACTGCCCATACAGTGTTATGATTGTGGTGGACCTCACTGAGTTGCTGAGTGTCCCAACAAGAATAGAACAACGAGTGCCCCTGCAGGTGCTCCTGCCACCATGACTCCACTGTGCGTTGGATGTGGTATCGATCATATGTATAAAGACTACTCGCTAAGACCAGGAACAACGGGAAAGGCTCACGAAGCTAATCCCAGCACCAACTTTAACCTACTGAGTGTTATAAATGGTTTCGTTCGATCAATCCCCCTCAACACAGTAACCAAACTATAGAACTAGCAAAGGGCCGCAGCACATGCTGTTGTAGAGGCATCAACCTCTCAAAACCACGACCAAGCAAGAGCCCCTAAACAAGCACGAGTAACTTGGCGCTCACGAAAGAAAGCCACCAAGGTTGGGAAGGGTGAAAGCCGAGTGATTATCAAAAGCGGTTCTGACTCTGGCATGACAACTCATCCTTCAACTTCTTCATCTTAAAAAGAAGATATGCTACATGCCGTAGCCCACACCCAAGAACCCATTGACCCCCATCAGCTACCCAAAAAGCTTATGGAGTATCGAAATCCTATTGAGGAAAAATAAAGGCTCCAAGCCACCCAAGAATTAGTTCGTGAGTGCCAAGCTCAGTTGATCCTCCTACTATCTACCTTGAACCATGCCCATCTATCTCAAACCAGAGACCTGTGCATGATGCTCAAGTTTATCCTTGCGAACTTCCAGACCTACCCCACTGAAGAAGCTACCCCCCAACAGAAAGATAGGGTGGCGGAATATCTTAGAGACCTGGGAGATGAACATCATAGAGGAACCAATGCGAAAATCCCTGTTCCCATCCCATGATCGAAGTCATAGGGGACATAAAACTTGATGACACGCTTGTTATAAGCATGGCCAATGGCATTGGGAGGTGAATTTGTGGCATGGATCTCAATGGCTTGAAGATGTCAGCCATTGGGTTTAGTCCTTATGTGATCCCTGATACTCCTTCTATTGTGGCCATGTTTGAGTGCCTAAATGCTCCTTAATGAGCAATTACATTTTTTTTTTGTGGCCATGTTTTGCTTTTATACTTTCCCACAACCCGTTATAGCCTCAAGATGCTTGGCATACTCTTTGTTGGATCAAACGGGCGTCCGTTTGCCCTAATTAGCTTAGGTGCTATACGCACGTGAACTTGATATTTTTTTTAAAAGAAAAAGCTTATGCTAGGAACTTCCCAGATGGAAGAAGAGGTCCTAAAACATATTCTCTATCACTGTCTCAAGACGATAAAATTTTTCAAGAATTTTTTCCCTGTTTTGCAGCATGTTTTTGAGGGTGTTCCAAAAGGAATTTTGAAAAACTTTGTATGAGGGAGTTGTAGACACCTCAAAAATCTTGAGACAAAGTAAACCCCACCTTCCTCAAGGGATAGCCTCTCTGCCAAGAGACATTGCAGGTCTCTCTTCTTTCCTCTCTTCTCAGGTCCAAATTCCTATCGGCACCTTGCTCCAAGGTAGCCCAAGCCTATGGAACGACCTGAAAGACTAGATGGAGGGCATCTCAGGGCAGGCATGCACAAAATCATGGAGCCTGACAGCTCTGAGGATTCTGAGGAAGAAAAATTCCACATACCTCTTAAGGTAAAAGGGACTCCTACTGTTCAAGTGAATAAGCTTGGACAATACTTTGAAGGCGATGAACTTAATGCAGCCTTGCCGATAACTTTCAATGACCACCAAGTTACTGCAATCTTGGATGGAGGAGCCGGAGTGAGCATTGTGACCAAAAAATGCTGGGAAAAATGGGGAGCACCTGCCCTGGATAACACTTGATTGTTAGTGAAACTCACTTATGGAACCATCGCTAGACCGATTGATCTACTAAGGGATCTTAAAATTCAGATTCTGGGAACCACCTACTGCCACACTTTTGTGGTAATGAATTTTGGACATCAGCCAATTTCATGATGTGGCAGACCATTTGCAGAGGACTCAGTCACAACTACACAAACTACTAAAGTTCATCTATGCCAGACATGCCATAAGACACTGGACGATGAAAGGGAGAGTGAGGATTGTGTACCACTTCCAAAGCCACAAGACTCTGAGAACTGGATGCATATCCTCGCTACCCTAGACATCTTGCCTAGAAAAAATGGTAATAGATTTGCCACAGTGGATGGGCAAGAGCCTGCATCATTATATATGCTTAGTTTTGCATATCTGCCCACTATAGCCACGCAAGAGCTTGAACAAGTTGTTCGAGCCAATCCATCAAGGAGTGCACACTCTCATAAAACTCACAGGTCCAAAGGATTCCCTAGGCTAGAGAGGTATATCTTCCCAAACAATTTTGAAACCCATTGGTTGAAATATGTGGGTGCCGTGGGGGACGCACATGAGCATTTCAATGAAATGTGGCAAAAAGAGTTTGCAAACAATGCTCTTTTGGTACATACTACTATGCCACAGCTAGTTGAACCCATTCAACCAGAACCAAAACTAGTCCCTAAAAAGCTTTTCTGCACGCAAAACAAAAAGTTAGCACTCGTAGAAAAAGAATTCAAAAGGCTAATTGACGAGGAAAGTGCTAAAGCCAAAGAAACACGACAAGTGCCCAAGCACTTTAAGACCTTTCAAATGGCCGACCACTTTGTCAATACAATTCGGCTCAAAGGTCTAATAGTGGGCAACCTGGGACCTCATATGACGGTCCCCACATCCAAGGTTAAGGAAGTGAACTTGGCAGGCCTGGGTGAAGACCTGAGGCCCATATTCGTTGGCAGAAGACCGTTCAAAGGAAGAAGAAGTCAAGCTCATTGCTCTCTTAACTGAATTCCATGATTGCTTTGCTTGGAAGTACACAGATATGAAGGGTGTACCCCCAGAAGTGGTCTGGCACACCATTCCCATGGTTGATGGAACTAGGCCAGTCAAACAACAAGCTTACCCAATGAACCCCAAATACTCGAAGATGGTCCGCAAAGAGATTGAAAGACTTATCAATGCCGGATTCATCTATGAAATTGAACATACGGAGTGGGATCATCGATCGTGATAGTGCCCAAGAAAAACAGAAAGGTCAGGGTGTGAGTTGACCTCAAAAAGGTCAATGCCCACCATAAGGGATCACTATCCTTTACCATTCACTGAACATGTGCTAGAGAGAGTAGAGGGAAAGGAAGCTTACAGCTTCCTAGATGGATTCTTAGGATACAACCAGGTGTTGATTGATCCCAAGGACCAGCACAAAACTACTTTTGCTGGTACATATGCATATAGAGTCATGCCCTTTGGGGTTGACTAATGACCCCGAAAGGAAGAGTAGAGAGAGTAGAGGGAAAGGAAGCTTACAGCTTCCTAGATGGATTCTTAGGATACAACCAGGTGTTGATTGATCCCAAGGACCAGCACAAAACTACTTTTGCTGGTACATATGCATATAGAGTCATGCCCTTTGGGGTTGACTAATGACCCCGAAACCTTCCAATGCTTAATGTGTATGACTTACAAGGAATA
Organism: Cibotium barometz; assembly: GCF_041138505.1. NCBI lineage: Eukaryota > Viridiplantae > Streptophyta > Polypodiopsida > Cyatheales > Cibotiaceae > Cibotium > Cibotium barometz. The sequence continues at coordinate 46,169,879 of NC_141058.1, read as the reverse complement.
TCTCTAGAAATTCTTGGAAGTCTTCATGGATGACCTATGTGTCAATTCTTCTTGAAAGGAGCACCTCACATGTTTTGCGCAAGGTGCTAGAGGGATGCAGACTATACCGCATCTCGTTGAACCCTCTTAAATGCCAGTTCTGGGTTCGACACGAAGTGATCCTAGGACACATTGTCTCCAGACAAGGAATATCAATTGACGACAGCGGCTCATTCTTGATCTGCCCCCACCTACCAACTTCAAGGGTGTCCAGCGCTTCATGGGACACATCGGCTATTATCAACGATTCATTTTTATGTACACTAATATTGCTAGACCCCTTTACGGAATCCTCATAGTTTTCAGTTGGATAGAAGAATGCCAAAGGGCCTATGCCACATTCAAAAAAGCCTTAGCAAGCGCTCCGATCCTTAGATCCCCCAACTGGGATCTCATCTTCCATGTCCATATTGATGCCTCATCATTTGCCATAGGATGTGTGCTGGCCCAAACCAGGTGAACACAAGATGGACTTCCCCATCAGTTTTGCCAGCAGCCAACTCAATGAAGCTCAGAGAAGTTACACCATAATTGAGAGAGAAGGATTAGCCAATGGTTTACACGGTTAATAAATTCTTCCATTAACCTTTGGCAACCAAGTTTGTCTTCTTTGTAGACCATCAAGCCCTCTTGTACATGGTCAATAAGCCCTGTATGATGACAGGCAGAATCACCAGGTGGCTGCTTATCTTGCTCGAGTTTGATTTCATCATTATGGTGAGGAAAGGCTCTTAGCATGTTCTTGCAGACCACATGTCAAGGATCCCCAATGGCGAATAACCAGTGGGAGTAGACGATGATTTACCAAATGCCGCCATGTTCCAACTTTGCTTAATTCCTGAATGGGGCGAAGAAGTGGCTCACTTCTTAGCCAATGGCTTACCAGTTAATCCTCTCCTCAACAAGGACCGCGCCCATCATTTAATAAAAAAGGTAGCCCCTTACTAGCTTATCACTGCGGGTCAACTTTACAGGCAGGGTAAGGACAAAATCCTAGGACATTGTGTTAGAGAAGACGAGTATGTCTTCCTCCTTGAATAGGCTCACTATGCCTGTGCTGGCTTTGTAGTAGCAGACATCACTGCTTGTAAGGTTCTCACAACTAGGTTATGGTGGCCCACCTTAATGGTTGATGCTGCTGAGTATGTCAAACAATGTGATGAATGCCAGCACTTAGCAATCCCTCATTTCAAGGATCATATGCCCTTGAACCCCAACCGTGTCCTTACAACCATTTGAAAAATGGGGCATAGACTTTGTAGGACCCATCAGCCGGGCAACCAAATACACTCAAGCGAGATATATAATTGCTGCCATGGACTACTACACTAAGTAGGTAGAAGCTCGTGCAACCCGTAAAGTTGATGCTTGATCAACAGCTAAATTTCTCCATGAGTCCGTAATCACACGCTTTGGTTGTCCTCTCAAGCTTGTCAGCAACAATGGAACACATTTCATCAATGAGGTAATCAAATTCCTCTTGCAAGAGTTTCTTGTCACCCACAGGAAGTCCTCCCCTTACTATCCTCAAGCGAATGACCAAGCCAAAATCCTGTGTGCCATTCTCACGAAAACAGTGGAGGCCAGCCACACAAAGATTGGGAACATAAGTTGTAGGCTACACTTTGGGCCTATAGAACTTCGTACAAGGGAGCAACCAACACTACCCCTTAGTCCCAAGTCTACGTGTTGCGGTGCACAAAAAACTTACCAAAAATGCCTTAAGCTGTTGCCTGTTCAAACTTGAAAAGATTGATGAAACCCACCTCTTTGCAATCTACAGCATGATTGTAGAGAAGCTCAGGTGTAAACAATGGTTTGATGATGAGCTCAAAGACAAACAGATGAATGAGGGTGACATGTCTCTCTTATTCAGCACCAAAATGCACAAGAAAAAGCTCAAGCTCAGGGGCTTAGGACCTTTCCTAGTCTCTGAGATCACACCACAAGGCGCTGTGCGCATTGAAACATTTGATGGTGTTGAGAGGGTTGGTTAATTCAATGGTAGCAAATTTAAACACTACTATGGCCCTCTCACCGTGAGGCCACCTTGAAAGCCATCCATGATAAAAAAACAATGAAAACAAGACCATGAGGATATGAAAAAAACTGCACAAGAAGAGGCCAGAGTGAGGCAAGCCAAGCTAAAGCAAAAGCATATCCTGGTCAACATGACCCAAGTAGTTGACTTAAAAGAAGAAGACTAGGAGGTGAAGCCAGCTCGATTATGGTTAGGAATAACCACACCGACTAGCTTTGTCCAAAAATTAGCTCTTGTTGATACAGGGGCTAGTTACAATTTATTGTCTTATGAAACATGGTGTTCCCCTTCTTCGGGAACCCACATTGAAAGAAACACCTGCCGTTGTCACTTTTGTTCCACATTGGAAATAATCCCTTGGAAGGTAAGTTTTATGTGATGCCTGCAGGAACTATGCATGAAGAGATCCTCCTCTCGGGGCAAGGGATGGATGGGCCATAACAAATGCAACATCGACTGGGATGCACGGACGACCACCCTACAATTGGCTTCTGGCCATGTTATCGTTCCAATGACAGATGAAAAGCCAGTTCATGTCGCTTCCCCATGCCAAGAACCCCCACTTCCACCACCCACAAGTACCCCAACACCTCACCCTTATCACCCCGTTCCCGCAAAAAAGAGGTTGCTCAACATGCCATCCACATCAATGCCTCTCGCACCCACACCAGCACCACGCACAGGGGCAGCATGCTCTCACATGGTCAAATCACAAGCAGCTACCCTACCAAATCACACTAACCAAGTTAACATTGCTAACCAAGTTAGTGTGATTTGGCAGCTACCCTGCCAAATCACACTAACCAAGTTAACATTGCTAACCATACTAACAAATCTTCAATGGGTTTGATATCTCACCAAACTAGGTGCCCAAGCAACTTCTTACAAGACAAGGCTACTATGAGGGAGCACCTCCATTGTGGATACCCAAAAGGTCCCACCATCCCCCTCACCAACAGGTTTCTAGAGTTTCTCATCCCCAATGTATGCCCCCTCAAGCCTACAGGGTACAAGATCGACACAAACATACACGCTCTCCTAGGCATTCTGAACCTCGACCAAACCCTAAACCCATGCACTCAACCTTTTCAGTGGATCCCAAAATCTCTCCTCCACGCCCAACATTACTATGAAGGAAATCATACCATATGGGTCCCCAAACCTCTCCAACCTAAGCTCCTACCTTGTGTCACACCGCAGTCCCCTACCCTACAATGGGTACCCAAGGCAACATCTGCAATCAAGATTACTCAAGACAAAGTGAAGCAGAAAGTCCTATGTGACAGTCACCCCCAAGCTACCGCTGACGAATTTCCTTACAGATATACCTTCAACGTCAGCAATTCCTCCGCCTATCATTCAGAGGCTCGACACGACCGCAAAACTCCCTTCAACTCCCTCTGCCCCAACTGCTCCCTTGCCACCCACATCGGAATCTCTTTAGGAAGTACCACCCCTACTTTGCCATTACCTAATTGGCATAAACTCCTTTCTTTGGCAAACTAGGCACCCAGTCAGTACACGAAACCTGCAATGGGCTGCTAGCATAGCCTCTGTGTACAAAACGTGTTCCAAGGTGCACATAAAAAAAAACCAAAAACAAGCTTGCCACACGGCCGTTCCTTTCTCAGAATTCTAAACTGCCTAGGCGGTTCCTTCCTCAGAATTCTAAAGCACCACTGAAAGATCCTTGCCCCCTCTGCGCAACAAATTCTAGGGTGCTAGTAGCAGAAGTAGCACTTCTTGCGCAGGGGCAGAGTCTCCCACTCGGGGCCTCGCCCATGGATATCCAAACAAGAGACTAATCCCTCGGTTCTTTCAAAACGGAATCCGAAAAAACTTCCCTCACCCACCAGACATAGGCGATTCCACTAGGAAAAATCTATTCTAACGTAGTCAAGAACCTTAAAACTAACTAAACTGATGTAACCAAACCCGTAAGTCACATGGTCAGATTAAGGAAGAGACTTGCACTTGGATCATAGAGACCAACGCTTTTTTCCTCATCAAGAGGCATAGCCATTGATTCGTTTCCATACAACAAGGACTATCCGGGATTTACTTCATCTATCGTAACTTAGCAGAATTGAGTCTTAATTTAGGAATCCATCAGTCCAGCATAACCCCATCCAATCCCATGGGTTAGCCAACCGCCCAACCACTGTAGTGATAGGATCCGTTTAGGAATTTGAATATGTTTTGCCCCGGGTACCAGGGAAAAGAGTTCCTAGGACCCTAGCCGGTGCTTCAAGCAAACTTCAAGATAGTCACACCACTTACACACCCACTTACACACCCAATATGAAATCGCATGTTTCACAGATTCAGCTGTCTTTAAAACAATCTTTTAATAAAACCATAGTATCACTGATCATAATCCTCCAAAATATCTACTAGCGTGAATTCTAATTTCCAATCATTCCTTCATCGGTGTACCTATGGCATCATTGGTAACCAGAACGCTCACCACCTGTTCACTCAGGGGCCTTTTCAATAGTTCCTAGCTCATAGTACCCAGAAATATAATCACATAAGAAAATCTAGATGACTCTCCATTGAAGATCAGCAAGATCAATCAACAGATTGTTAACCTATGATGACGGACATTGAGACGTACTATGTTTTACGTCATTAATTTAAATATTCTGAGTCATGGGCCGGGCTTGTCGGCACCATATGTTAAGGATGAAGGGATTGGGTGATCGTCGATGAGAGGCGCACCTTGAATATTAGTAGGATAAGGGTTAGGACCGGCCGGCCATGTATGGGCGCCCAAGTGTGAACGGCCAAGTCACCTATAAGAGTCAAATGTAACCCTAAAATCTTCATTCTCATGTGTTGTGAATACAAGAGTGCTCTTGCCTTATCTCTTTGGTTTCCTTCTCCTGCGTGTGTGTGAGAGAGAGAGAGAGTGAGAGAGAAGTCGAGCACTGTGTAGCGGCACGGCGGCGGGCGGAGAGGCGGTAGAGCGGCGCGACGGCGGCTCCTTCTTCACCACGACGTGGGAATCCTTCAAGGCGGCGGTTGAGCGGTGAGTGACACACCCTTTGCATTCTGTTTGAGCTTTCTTCCCTAGTTGTATGCTTGCAGCCATTCATGGCTCGCATACGGTGTCTGGCAAGTCCCCAGCTATGACCTATGCGACAAAAGCGCACATTTTTGGCGCCGCTGCCGGGGAGTTGCCCTGCACCAAGCTCCAGTTTGCAGCTCGGGCTGCTGTGTGAAGTATAATTTACACTGTAGGAAAGGCGTCTGTGTTGCTGTTGAGGTGTTTCTGTGGTTTTCAATCTCTGTTTCTGCAATTTGTCTTCTGCATTTCTGTTTCTTTTGTTATTTCTCCGCTCCGCGTGCAAGCGTGCATTCTGTTATCTGGTTTTCTGAGTGTGAGGGGGGATTTCTGAATCCCGACCTGCGCTGTGTGCGAACTACACCGCGGCCAAGGCTGAACCCTAGATAGAAACCCTAGAAAACTTATCCCAAACAAAAAAAAAAAGAAAAAAGAAAAAAGAAAAAATTAATTTTAAACAAAAAATTAAAAAAAATAAAAATAAAAATTAAATTTTTTTCAAAAGAAAAAAAACAAACGTGTGGAGAGGAAAGATTTTTCATTTGGAGAAAAAAATTTTGAAAAGAAAGAACCCCAATTGACCCACGACCACGGCCCCGCGGCCTCGGTCTCAGTCTCGGTCTTTTGATATATATATATAGGGAGAGTGAGCCTCCATAGCTTTCTTTCAAGTGAGAGCTTATGGGAAGTTGTGCCCTATATGTAGCCCACTCCCCAAGGAGTAAAGTGAGCATGTGGGATAAAGCCCTCACCCTTTCCTCCACAAGCAAATAGGCTTTCGCCCCTTCCCCCCAAAGGAAACGGACTGTTTTGAGGACTACAGGAGCTCTAGATAGGCGAACACGGTGCTGTAAAGCACACTAGGACCCTTTAAACGATACGCTCGTTTCGAGCTATCACACGCCCTAGTCCAGGTTCGACCATAAGTAAGGGGGTCAAAAATGGGTTAAAAACAATCTAAAAACAAGTAAAAACGGGGTGTGAAACACCTAAGAAACCACTTGTGTGAGTTTCAAGGGTAGTTACCAATGCACGTAGGGTACCCAGGTCACATGCATCTACGTTCTGGTCGGGTGCTAGAGCCTGAACCACTAGAAAGTGTGTTAACCCATGGCAGACATTGAGACGTACTATGTTTTACGTCATTAATTTAAATATTATGAGTCATGGGCCGGGCTTGTCGGCACCATATGTTAAGGATGAAGGGATTGGGTGATCGTCGATGAGAGGCGCACCTTGAATATCAATAGGATAAGGGTTAGGGTCGGCCGGCCATGTATGGGCGCCCAAGTGTGAACGGCCAAGTCACCTATAAGAGTCAAATGTAACCCTAAAATCCTCATTCTCATGTGTTGTGAATACAAGAGTGCTCTTGCCTTATCTCCTTGGTTTCCTTCTCCTGCGTGTGTGTGAGAGAGAGAGAGAGAGAGTGAGAGAGCGATCGAGCATTGTGTAGCGGCACGGCGGCGGAGAGGCGGTAGAGCGACGACGGCGGCTCCTTCTTCACTGCGACGCGGGAATCCTTCAAGGCGGCGGTTGAGCGGTGAGTGACACACCCTTTGGCATTTTGTTTGAGCTTCCTTCCCTAGTTGTATGCTTGCAGCCATTCGTGGCTCGCATACGGTGCAAGTCCCCAGCTACGACCTGTGCGACAAAAGCGCACATTTTTGGCGCCGCTCTGCTGCCGGGGAGTTGCCCTGCACCAAGCTCCAGTTTGCAGCTCGGGCTGCTTCACGAAGTTTAATTTACACTGTAGGAAAGGCGTCTGTGTTGCTGTTGAGGTGTTTCTGTGGTTTTCAATCTCTATTTCTGCAATTTGTCTTCTGTATTTCTGTTTCTTTTGTTATTTTCCCGCTCCGTTGCGTGGGCGTGCATTCTGCTATCTGGTTTTCTGCGTGTGAGGGGGGATTTCTGAATCCCCAGACCTGTGCTGTGTGCGAACTGCACCGCGGCCAAGGCTGTGAACCCCAGATAGAAACCCCAGAAAACGTATTTCAAAAAAAAGAAAATAAAAAGAAAATAAAAATCTAAAAAAATAAAAAATAAAATTTTATTTTTAAAGAAAGAACCAAACATGTGGAGAGGAAAGATTTTTTAATTGGAGAAAAAATTTTGAAAAGAAAGAACCCCAATTGACCCACGACCCACGACCCCGGCCTCGGTCTCGGTCTTTTGATATATATATATAGGAGAGTGAGCCTCCATAGCTTTCTTTCAAGTGAGAGCTTATGGGAAGTTGTGCCCTATATGTAGCCCACTCCCCAAGGAGTAAAGTGAGCATGTGGGATAAAGCCCTCACCCTTTCCTCCACAAGCAAATAGGCTTTTGCCCCTTCCCCCCAAAGGAAACGGACTGTTTTGAGGACCACAGGAGCTCTGGATAGGCGAACACGGTGCTGTAAAGCACACTAGGACCCTTTGAACGATACGCTCGTTTCGAGCTATCACACGCCTTAGTCCAAGTTCGACCGTGAGTAAGGGGGTCAAAAACGAGTTAAAAACAATCTAAAAACAATCTAAAAACAAGTAAAAACGGGGTGCGAAACACCTAAGAAACCACTTGTGTGAGTTTCAAGGATAGTTACCAACGCACGTAGGGTACCCACGTCACATGCATCTATGTTTTGGTCGGGTGCTAGAGCCTGGGCCACTAGAAAGCGTTTCAGTTTACGCAGGCTCACACCATCCCTCCACGTTAGCATCTTGGCCTTCGGCTGGAACCCAAGGGAGTGCAACCCAAGATCCACGAATAGTGGATAGTGACTCGTCCTCTGACTCAGAAGCCATGGAAGGGCACCCTACCAAGAACCCTGAGGAGACAAGCTAAAACATACCAGTGTGGGCCCCACAACCCGGATCTAGCATGTTTAGTCGTCTAATAGAGACCTTTAGTAGAGCTACACGCTCGGAACATGCGACAAGCGAAGTAAATGAAGAAGAAGGGGTAGTGGATTCGCCATTCACATCTCATGTGGACCCTACCCTCCCAAAGAGTGTCCATGTGGATATTCTACCCACTTCATTTAATGAAGGCCCTACTGAGGTACCAACTTCCTATGCTCTTCCTAAAGTAGAGGTCCCTAGAAGCCAACCCATAAGAAGTGACATTGCGTCCACTTCAAGAGAACCGTTTGGCACACCAAGTCTGGATGGGATATTTCTCAATGAAAATTGGGAATATGATCTACACACAGAGACTCTAACTGACCTATACACGGGCTACACATACCATGTAGGTTGGTTAGAAGTCCTACGATCTACATCTAGCGCCACTAATCTAGAGGAGCAACAACAAATGATATGTGAGGTTATTCATAGAATTATCCAAATTGAGAGGCAAAATAGGGGAGTGAACCTAGTTTCCACTGGCCCTATGAGGTTTTTGGATATGGGCAAGGCCAAACAACCAACCCTATCACAATTGGAGACTCCCTCGGTGAGTCCCATAGACCCTTCATATGTTGTTTCGCCTGGAGTCTCAATGCAAGTTGAGCCCACGAGTAGTAACTTTAGCTTTCCAACCTTGGCTCAACTTTCCATTAGGGAATCCACAATGCCTACCCCAATGATAAGCATGACAGAAAGCGTACCTGTTACCACTGTAGTTAGTACGACGCCGCTACCTAGTGGAACAGTACCTACAACAGTGCGCGCCAGTGCCTATCGACCCTATGTACCTATTTCTAATCATGCTCATGTAGCTCCTACGCCTCTTAGTATGCCAATGGCGTATGCTCCACGACCGCCTTATCACCACCCTTATCCAATAGGAGCTAGGCCTAGTCACATATCATATCCTACGTCATTTGCCAACATACTCAGACCAACGCCAACTCCTATCAGCCAGGCTATCCCAGAAGTGCCTCCACCAGCTACGCCTGCTCACTTAGGTGATCTCGCAGCGTTTGCTCGGACGATTGGATGATCTATTGTGGAAAACATGCGGGGTATGCCTGAGAGAGAACCTAGAAGCAAGGCAGTACAAGTGGCTAAGCTCACTCAAAACTTCAGTGGGGGTAACGAGGATGTTAGGAAGCACATTGAAGTCTTTGAACACGTGTGTGATTCCTTGGAAGAGCACAATGAGCTACATAAGAGTAAAGCTTTAGGCTTAACCTTAAGTGGGAAGGCCGGAGATTGGTATCGAACCTTAAGGGTTGAAGAGCGCACTCACTACCCCACTCTCAAGAGATTGTTCTTGAAAGAATACATACGTGAGGGTGTGCTTTGGGGAGTAGCATCTCAACTCCAAAAAGCTGAACGCGAGGAAGGGGAGTCAGTGAGAGACTTTATAAGTCGATTGAAGCATCTAAATTCTCGCTGCACTCTCGACCCGACGAGAGCGCTTCAATAATAACCAACTACTCGATAGATTCATCCGAGGATTGCGCCACGAGGACATTTACAATGGCCTAGTCATTAGAGGTCTTACAACATGGGAAGCAGTCACTGCCAATGCAATCCAGTTAGAAGACAACTTGATGATTGCAGGTAAAAAGGTGTCTTTAGAAACACCCGTTAGTTCGCAAGTATCTGGGCACGAGCCAATGACGGTAAAACCTATTGCCAAGGAGCCCAAGATATCTGAAATGTCTGTGAGACCGACCTTACTAAGGCTCTCCAAGAATACTTTAGGGGTAATCGAGCTCCTCAGAATAGCCATATGTACCCAAGGAGAGAGCAACAATGGTGTTCGGTGTGCTTAGGACCACATAGCACGAGTGAATGTCCCACATTCAGAGTCAAATTCAATGGGAATTGCAATGCATGTGGTAAGTATGGCCATCAATCTAAAGATTGCCTAGTACTTAAGCGAATGTTGGCAAATCAGGCACCACTAGCCTGGTCAAACACACCTCAAGTACCCGCGCTAATGCCTGCACAACCTGTCGAGAAACCGTCACAGCACATAGTTCCAAGGAATCCGAATGTAGTCCAGTCTGTGCCGTTACCACCGCCAGTGCTAGGACCACAACCTCCACATCCACCAAGGATTACCCCAATAAACCAGATGGGTTGTGAGTCACATAGTGCGGGTGGGGATTATGAAGAGGAGATAGACCCCACTGCTCCATATGGGATTGATACGTTTGAAATGATTCCCCAGTACTACATGGAGGATCATTTCGGGCAAGTCAAGCCTGTTTATCAAGCGGCTGCTCTCACCACAAGAGGGCAAAACCTTAATACTTTGGCGAGGAGACCACCTCTTCAATGCTACGATTGTGGTGGACCGCATCGTGTAGCGGAGTGCCCTAATAGGCTACAGAAGATCGCTACTCAAATGCAACCAAATCAAGGGAGCACATCGGGAATGCCGGTGCTTACATGTAATCGTTGTGGCATAGATCATTTGATCGCTCAATGTCCACATAATCCTAATGCACCCAAGATTACGCCATTGAATTTGGTTGAGGTCACCAACCAAGCACGAGAAACCACACCCATTGTACCCGTGAATGTAGTTACACGATCAATGCTTCAAAATCAAAACTACATTTTTGAAGAGAGGGATACCGCATCAATCGCTCAGGCAAAGAAAAAGAAAACACGGCGGAAGAGATCGCTTAATGCCACGAGCTCCAAGCCTAGTTCAAAGACTAACATAGGGACAGGAGACGACCCCGTGTATATGAATGATCCTGAAGATGATTCCGATTCAATAGAAACCATGGGGACCAAAGCCACTACCTTAAGGGAGGAACCCACTCGGGAGCTCAATGAAGAAGAATCAAGCGAGTACATAAATAAGGGAAAACAGAAGGAAACTTCCTCGGTCCCACAACCAAGTCAGTTAATGCCCTCTCGACCACCCAAACTGACTGAGACTCCCCAAGACAAGCCACGTGGGCCAAAAACCCTCAAGAAAAAGATTGGAACTTACCCAAACCCAGTTGAGGAGATTGAACAAGTGCAACACTTAAGGGGTTTGGTGGAAGAAACACAAAGAGAACTGGAGCCAAACCCGAGAAAAATCAAAATTCCAGACACAGTGTTTCCTACGCAAGTTCAGCCTCACCGGAACCATAAACAGTTAGCTATACCTAGTATCATTCGGGAAGAAAGTGAGGATAGGACATCAGGAAGTGGGCAAACACCCTTCTTGCTGGAAAGAATGTTTAGTGAGGGAATGCCTGACCCCATCGAAGAGGAAGTGATTCCATCTTCACCAGTCCTTAGTCAAGGGGCGATGTCTTGAAAAGTACCGTTGAATGTGTCCAAGTTAATGGATTTCATGTCCTCTGAAATCAGAACCACGATTATCTCCAAGTTATACGGAGATCCTGAGCTATTCTTAGCTCTTCGGGCATTTCTCAATGGAGAACTAAAGGCAGGGCTACCACAATTTGCAAATATGGATAGACCCGACATGCTTTAAGATGAAGGGAAACATTGGGATCTACAACCCAACCCAAATGAAGATTCGGTCGTTGAAATACCTGTGAACAAGTTGGGATAGTACTTTGAAGGTGATGAATCTAATGCCACCCTTCCCATTACTACCAAGGGATTAACTCTAAAGGGAATCCTTGATGGTGGTGCTGGAGTGAGCATTGTGACTAAAAACTGTTGGGAATCTATGGGGAGACCTCACCTCGAAGTCACAAACATAGTGGTTAAGATGGCAAACGGAACTATTGCTAAACCTATTGGAATGTTAAGGGACCTTAAGATCAAGGTTCTGGGCTACAAGGTACGACATACCTTCATTGTAATGGATTTCTCCAAGCATCCTATGTCATATCAAATGATCTTAGGACGTCCTTTCATGAGGGAAGCACAAATGGTGCATGATTGGTCGAAAAACCATGTCTATCTACAATTCCAAGACTCTGTCATTCGAGTTGATCTTGAGAATGGTCGTGCACATCCTTTAGGAAGCAAGGTTATCATTGATAATCGATCGGATACCACTATTCACTCCGCCCCATTAAGGTATTGCTATACATGCAAAAAAGAGACTGATGATGGGAAAGATTCTCCTTATATGGATGTCCTACCGGGTATGACTGAGTCGGATAACGTGGATTGGGTACACCTAGCGGCAACCATAGACACATGGGGAAATAGAGGCACAAGTTGGGTAACACCTGAGGGGCAAGATATGCCACCGTTAGTGCCAATAAACATGATAGGTGTTATGCACTTGACCCCTGATGGCGAGAAAGTGGCAAACTCCATCGACACTGAAAGTAGCGAAGACTCTGACCAATGCAACTCTAAGTATGAATCTCAAGAAGAAACTAACCCTGAGCCTGATGGGAAAAATGAATCAAATATTCACCTAAATGTGGAAGAAGCAAGGTGCTCAAGGCCTAGGACAGTGGCCTCCTGCAGTTCATCCGAAAGTGAAGATCGACCAAGTGAGTCCGAATCTGATAGAAACAAAAATCAAAAACTTGGTAAGAAGAAAACGAGACATAAGCGCCAACGCTATCGAGCTAATGTACGAACTGCAATAAATAAGGAGAGATCCACTGCAGAATGGCTTAGTTATGTAGGAGCCATTGACGCTCATCGGAAGATAGCGGATAATTGGGGGCAATACCTCCAAAGTGTCATGTGGTGTATTCTGCAACCTCATGACGTTGCCCAATTAGAAATCGAAGAGAAGCCAAAACTAAGTCATACTGCAAGAAGGCGGCGAAACCAAGAGTTGGCTCAACAACAAAAGGAGGCGGAATTAAAAGAAAAAAACCGGGCACAACAAGAACCAGTAGACTTACACCCCGCACCTGAGCATTTCAAATCATTCATCACCACCACAGGGGAACGTAAAGTAGTCTACACAAAAGCCCAATGAACGCCTACCAATGGGAGTAGTGGTGTCTACGATGGCCCTGCGGTAGTCAAGGAGATAGACTTAGCAGATCCGGGTGAGGAGTCTAAACCAGTTTTTATTGCTCAAGACCTCACCAAGGCGGAAGAAGCTGCACTTACGAAGCTTCTTAAAGAATTCAAGGACATATTTGCTTGGACATATCATGATATGAAGGGTGTTCCACCCTCGGTGGTGCAACACACGATTCCAATGATTAGCACTGCTAAACCAGTCCAGCAACGTCCCTACCCAATGAATCCTAAGTACGCAAAGATTGTACAAGAGGAAATTGAAAAGCTGGTAAAATGTGGATTCATATACCCAATTGAGCACTCAGAATGGGTTTCTCCGATAGTCATCGTGCCAAAGAAGAATGGGAAACTCAGAGTGTGCGTTGATCTCAAAAAGGTTAATGCAGCGACCAGAAGGGATCATTACCCCTTGCCATATTCTGAACATGTGCTTGAAAGAGTGGCAGGCAAGGAGGCATATAGCTTTTTAGATGGGTACTCGGGTTACAATCAGATCACAATTGCAGTCGAGGACCAAGCTAAAACAGCATTTATCACGGAGTTTGGAGTGTTTGCCTTTCGCGTCATGGATTTTGGCTTGACCAATGCACCTGCAACATTCCAACGATTGATAAACACGGCCTTTAAGGAATATCTAAGGGACTTCTGTGAAGCTTTCTTAGATGATCTTTGTGTTCATTCCTCTTGGGATGAGCATTTGATGTGTTTACGAAAAATATTTGAAAGGTGTAGATTATATCGCATCTCCTTGAATCCTTTCAAATGCCAATTCTGGGTTAAACACGGAGTTATCTTAGGGCATATAGTGTCCAAAAATGGGATTTCCACCGACGAGAGTAAAATCAAGGTCATTCTAGAATTGCCACCACCCACCAACTACAAGGGAGTCCAACGCTTTATGGGCCACGTTGGTTATTATCAAAGATTTATTCTATTCTTCGCCGAGATAGCTCGACCATTGTATAAGCTTCTCATCGAGTTTATTTGGACCGAAGAATGTGACCGTGCCTATGAGCTATTAAAGAAGGCCTTGGCGAGTGCTCCAATCTTGAGAATGCCTAACTGGGATTTACTCTTCCATGTGCATATTGATGCATCAAACTTTGCTATTGGGTGTGTGTTAACTCAACCTAGAGAACACAAGTTAGACTACCCCATTAGCTTTGCCAGTCGTCGCCAGTTGAACGATGCTGAGATGAACTACACCACTACGGAGCGAGAAGGGTTGGCAATGATATATGTAGTAAGGAAATTTCATTATTACCTCCTTGCCACCAAGTTTGTTTTCTATGTGGATCATCAAGCATTGTTGTATCTGGTAAACAAACCATGCTCCACAGGAAGAATCACACGATGGCTATTAATTCTTCTTGAGTTTGATTTCACTGTTGTTGTGAGACCTGGCAAAAAACATGTTATGGCTGATCATTTGTCTCGCATACCTAATGGTGAGGCTCCTACGGGGGTTGATGATGACTTACCTGACACTTCCCTGTTCATGGTGGAGACAATGCCTGAATGGAGTGAGAAGATTGTTAACTTTTTGGTTAATGGCTTTCCACCCAAAGAGCTTCGTAAAGATCTAGCTCGAAAGCTAATCAAAGAATGCGAACCCTATTGCCTGATAGCCGAAACTCTTTATAAAAGAGGAAAGGATGACGTTCTTAGGTGTAAGATCCCTGTTCCCACCGAGCAACGGATTCGGGGTACTGGCAGCGGAAGTAGCGCTTCTCGCGTGGGACAGGGGTCCCACACTCGGGGCCTCGCCCACGGATATCCGGATAAGAGACTAATCCGTCGGTTGTTCCAAAACCGAACCCGAAAAAACTTCCTTTACCGGAAAGCACGGGCGATTCCACCAGGATAACTTTTTACTCTAACGTAGTCAAGATCATTTCTGATCGAGATGATCCGATTACATCTATAAGATACTTAGTCAGTTCAAGGAAGAAACTTGCACTTGGATCATTGGGATCAACGCTTTTTTCCCCATTCAAGAGGCACAGCCGTTGATTCCTATCCATAGAACAGTTACTGTCCGGGATTTATTTTTTTTTTTCTATCGTAAAAACAAAAGTTTGAGTCTCGGTTTACGGATCCATCAGTCCAGCCTAACCCCATCCAATCCCATGGGTTAGCCAACCGCCCAACCACTGTAGTGATGGGATCCAATTAAAAATTTGGTTAGGTTTTGTCCCGGGTACCAAGGAAAAGAGTTCCAAGGCCCCCTAGCCGGATGTTCATGCAAAATAAAACTAGTCACACCACTCACACACCCAATATGAAATTGCCTTTTTTTTCAACCAGATTCAACCAGTTTAAAACAATCCTTTAATAAAACCATAGTATCATTGATCACCATCTTCTAATTTATCCAATTGATTCTTAATTTCCCATCATTCCTTCATCAGAGTATCTATGGCATCATTGGTAACTAGAACGCTCAGGAGCCGTTTCGATAGTTCCTAGCCCATAATACTTGGCAATATAATCACTTAACAAGATGGACTCTCGTTGAAGATCAGCAAGATCAACCAACAGATCCATATAAGGAGCCATGGACTCATCCATTGAAGACCAGCAAGGTCAATCAACCAGATCCATGCTCGATTTCAGAAAACAACTCCAACTCTGTTCCAATATCTTCCTCGACGCACGCGTGGGTATCCTAGGCAACCCAGAGCCCGAGCACCGTATGGTCAGCACCCTCTAGGATCCTTCGCAGGTAACCTAGCGCTTCACGCATAGGCCGCTTCCTTGGCCCCTCATCCACCGTACCGGAAGCTCACCATTTTAATCGCACCGAGGCTGGTCAAGACCTCGGCCGACTTGCTACGCGAGACGTCCTTCATTGACTCCCCGTCAGCAGTTGCAACTTTACCATCACGACTTTAATCACAAGACGGTCAAAATGCTCCCCCCAGCATTCTTGACATAAAACAATCATTTACAAACAGCATTTACAAACAGTATTTACAAACAGTATTTTACAACAGTTTACAACACAATTTCTATTTTAACTTTCATTTTTCCACATTATCCTTTATCAATCTACATTACTTATTCCATATTCCATTTATATGCATACTCATCCCATCACATCATTTCTATCTCATCACTTCAGATTCCCTCACATCGCATATCGTATATTCACATCCATACATCCACATCTATATGCGTACATTCACATCTACATGCATACATCTACATCTCTATGCATACATCCACATCCACGTTCACATTCACCTCCATACATCTACATCTATATGTATACATCCACATCTCCATTCACATCTACATCTATACATCTACATCTACATGCATCCATCCACCTCCACATCCACATCTACATCTATACATCTACATCTACATGCATACATCCATATCTCCATTCCCATCTACATCTATACATCTACATCTACATCTACATGCATCCATCTACCTCCACATCCACATCTACATCTATACATCTACATCTACATGTATACATCCACCTCCACATCCACATCCGTATCTATACATCTACATCTACATGTATACATCCACATCCACATCTATACATCTACATCTACATGCATACATCCACATCTCCATTCACATCTACATCTATACATCTACATCTACATGCAAACATCCACATCTCCATGCATGATAAAATTCTTTTAATTAATCTAGGATGATAGATCCTAGAATATGGTAGAAAGTCCTCTTTTTATGCTTTGAATGAATTTATTTTATGCGTAATTTCTATAAAAATTTTGCCATAGCTCCGCTACTATGACTGATAAATCTCAATTTTTTTCTAAGGGATAAAGCTCTTTATTAAAGAAATAATTAGAATGGTCTCTAATTGGATCATCAATCCATAATGGTCTCTAATTGGATCATTAAGAAAACAATTAGAATGGTCTCTAATTGGATCATCAATCCATAATGGTCTCTAATTGGATCGTTAAGAAAACAATTAGAATGGTCTCTAATTGGGTCATCAATCCATAATGGATTGAATCATCAATGTGCATAAACTAAAAGCATAGCAAAAAGCCATTAATTTGGCCTCAAGAATAGCTTAATCTTGGATTAAGGAAAAGCTTTATGAAAAGCTTCATTTGGATTGAGAATGGGTCATGAGTATGACCATTTCTTGAGTGAGAGAGAGAAATTATAAAAACCATTAGAATTTAAATATAAGTGGAAATTAACTTCTATAGCATTTATTAAATTATGTAAATCTTCACTACTATTCACCAATTAACTTCATTAGCATTTAAAAAAAACCATACCAATTAAACTTCTCAAGCTTGAGAGGGGTTGAGAAGAGAGAATCATTGAGAAGTCATAGAAAAGATCGAAATTCAATATACTTACCTTATGATTTGCTTGATTCTTTATTCACGGTAGAGGCCCCCAACCAATCAATTGGTTTAGTATGTTGATGGAGCCACCAATGGAGATTGAAGAAAGAGAGAGGTATCAAAAACTAGTGAATTATTAAAGAATTCACAGTTCTTGGCTTAGGTAGAGTAGAGTAACAAGGCATAAGACACTATATATTTTAGCTTAGGTGGAGTAGAGTAACAAAGCATAAGACTCTATCTAATTTGGCTTAGGTGGAGTAGAGTAACAAGCATAAGACTCTATCTAATTTGGCTTAGGTGGAGTAGAGTAACAAAGCATAAGACTCTATCTAATTTGGCTTAGGTGGAGTAGAGTAACAAAGCATAAGAGACTATATATTTTGTAGTAGAGTAACAAAGCATAAGAGACTATATATTTTGTAGTAGAGTAACAAAGCATAAGAGACAATATATTTTGTAGTAGAGTAACAAAGCATAAGAGACAATGTTTTTTTTCAACAAGGGAAGGCTTCTATTTATAGGAAAATTTGAGCTCCTAACCAAACAAACTGATTCTAGAATTTTCCAAGTCGGTTTGGTCACTTTTTGACCATTTTAAGGTCAGTTAAGCTAACTTTTTGGAACTAGACTTGAATGAGGAGAGAGGAGAGATAAAATATCTCAATTTTTATGAGTTTAAAACTCATTCAAGCATGTGAAATATGCACCTCCTTTAAAGAATTCCCCTTCCTTACATATGTGTCAAAATTGTATTGCTCATAGTTTTTTTACTAATAAACCTTGTACATTTTCAACTCTTCATCTTATGTGAAATATGCACCTCCTTTAAAGAACTCCTCTTCCTTACATATGTGTCATAGTTTTTTTACTAATAAGCCTTGTACATTTTCAACTCTTCATCTTATGTGAAATATGCACCTCCTTTAAAGAACTCCCCTTCCTTACATATGTGTTTATTTACTAATAAACCTTGTACATTTTCAACTCTTCATCTTATGTGAAATATGCACCTCCTTTAAAGAACTCCTCTTCCTTACATATGAGTTTATTTACTAATAAACCTTGTACATTTTCAACTCTTCATCTTATGTGAAATATGCACCTCCTTTAAAGAACTCCTCTTCCTTACATATGAGTTTATTTACTAATAAACCTTGTACATTTTCAACTCTTCATCTTATGTGAGCATTTACTCATTTTTGGGTATCTTCTTTTACAATTTGGATTTATCTCCTCCCTACACATGGATTGATGCTATTGGCCCATAGAAACCTTAATTGGACCATAGTCTAAAGATTTCTGAAAATCTAGGCCCTTAGACTAAGGTTCTTTATACCTATTTCTAATTAATTCCAATTGTACATTGGAAATTTCTTTTTGAATTTCTGTTTCAGGGGAACTTATTTTAATAAGATGAGTTATTTTTCTATCCAAAAATATTCATAATCTGAATATTCTCTCTCTAGAATATTTTCTCTCTCTAGGTTAAAACAGTTAGAAACAAGGTCTTTATATTTCTGAAGAGGGATTGATTACGGGGGAAGATACTAGACATCAAAAAGGGGGTTGGGGGAGGAATCTTACATTCTACCCCACTTAAAAAAACGCGAGATGTCCTCATCTCGCAGCTTGGAATAATTTCGCAAGATGCACGAATATGAGACTTAGAGAAAAATTTTAATCACGATTAACCACCAAGAAAAGTCTTAAAGAGAGCAAGATTCAAAATAAGAGCAAGATTTAAACTTTATTCATTCACGGGACTTATACAGTAAAGATAGAAGAACTCTTTACACTTCCATAAGCCCGTCCATCATATGGTCACAAAAGCAGTCCTCACAAGCTGCACAAGTATAGGGTAACTCATCTATGGGAATGATTCTGCTGGTTATTGCCGCACCTATCTCAGTGGTATGAGGTGATCTAACAAAAGGACCTCTGAGAGGCAAGCCAAAAACGGGATAAAGGCATATCTTCTCATGAGGAAGAAAACATGCCAGTAAGAAAACCCGCTCAGAAAACCCACGATGCCTTGATCTCATGACGCAGTAGTATCGGGGACCCAAACCCAAAGCTTCAATAACCATGGCCAAGCGGACATTGTTACGAAAGTGTTGCTGACCCCAGGGTGTTACCCTAGTTATGTTTTGATAGGTCCGCCATTTGGTCTGCGCTACAGAAGTTCCTAGGTGAGGAAAAAGTGAGCGCTCATACTGTTCTATAAAGTCTTTCTTCACAGACTCTCTTGCGTCTTGAAGGTGAGAAATCATCAGGGATAAAACTAATTCCTGTTGCCAAGCCATGAAGGAGATTAAGAAAGAAAGGAGATTGATGGGAGTAAGATTACTGTGAGCGACAAGTAAAAGTTACGACTTATATAAAGGAAGGAGCTAGCATAACCTAGAAGCCAACGGTAACTTACCACTGAAGTTTTACCGTCTTTCCATGATTTGAGTTTGACACATTTTTCTATAGAAGGCATTAAGAATTTTGAGATGAGGAGATAAAAGAAACTTGTAGGCTAAGTCACCTACTTTCATTGAATTCAGATATAAGGATCACAATATCTGGGGGATAACTTCTTATACTCCCCAAGAGATAAAGAACTTCTTTTGGGCCGTACTCGAATGAAAACCAAAACCTTGGTATCCAAAACACCGATTCTCACTTCTAAACTCATTGTTCTAAATCCTTAAAACAAGCGTGACTCCTGAGAAGTATTCTAGGAAAAGGGTCTTCCTTTTTTAAACAGAAATTTTCTTTTATTTTAGAGAGGGAATAATTATAAGATCAGAAAGGAAGATTCGTACTCCAGTATACCTCGAAGGTTGGGGAGGAATCTTACATTCTACCCCACTTAAAAAGTGCGAGATGTCCTCATCTCGCAAGGTAGAGGACAGCTCTTTTTCTTAAGATCCAAATTTTATTCTGGGGTTCCTTATATTCTGGTCAACCCAACAGAACACTGGGATAATTATCCCTTATATAGAACTCATCATTAAATAACAATTCATTTAACATGATAATGGTCCATTAGACCGAAAAATTTCCTTCGGAACATTCCTCCACGGAAACTTCAGTCAAGCAAGTTCTCAATTTGACATCCCTTATCTTGATCTACCGGTCAAGTATTAATAGCAGCAATCTGACAGCACAACCCACTAATCTCATAGTGATTTGCTGAATTCATTATCATCATTCTAGTTATGAATATCATCACAGGGACTCGTCCCATTCCCCCTCATTGTGGTTTCATTATATTTCAACTAATTTTTAAAAATCAACATTTTTCAATCAGCATTTTCAATCAGAATCCAAATCAATTCATTCATTCTCAAACAGAATTAAAAATCATATCAATCACATTCGAAATCATCATCTAGATAGCATTAACGCTTATAATTTCAAGTCTTAGATTTACTCGTATATACTGTCAGTAAAGAGCTGCAGTATACTCTCGGTATATACGGGTAGTCACGGCCCTTGGAATTATAAGGTAAATACTATCATGTCTAGGCCTCAAGCAAGTCAGGGATTCTATATAATTGCGGTACTTCCATCTGAAGACCCAATTACCAAATTACGAATTCCAGTTTTGAATATCAAATTGTATGAATTATCTCACACAATTATAACCTTTTTGTGTTTCTTGATAAATTTTTGATATATTTGTCTTCTCAGTTGATCTTTATTAACCAAATGCTCTGATACCAACTGTAGATCCCTGTTCCCACCGAGCAACGGATTCGGGGTACTGGCAGCGGAAGTAGCGCTTCTCGCGTGGGACAGGGGTCCCACACTCGGGGCCTCGCCCACGGATATCCGGATAAGAGACTAATCCGTCGGTTGTTCCAAAACCGAACCCGAAAAAACTTCCTTTACCGGAAAGCACGGGCGATTCCACCAGGATAACTTTTTACTCTAACGTAGTCAAGATCATTTCTGATCGAGATGATCCGATTACATCTATAAGATACTTAGTCAGTTCAAGGAAGAAACTTGCACTTGGATCATTGGGATCAACGCTTTTTTCCCCATTCAAGAGGCACAGCCGTTGATTCCTATCCATAGAACAGTTACTGTCCGGGATTTATTTTTTTTTTTCTATCGTAAAAACAAAAGTTTGAGTCTCGGTTTACGGATCCATCAGTCCAGCCTAACCCCATCCAATCCCATGGGTTAGCCAACCGCCCAACCACTGTAGTGATGGGATCCAATTAAAAATTTGGTTAGGTTTTGTCCCGGGTACCAAGGAAAAGAGTTCCAAGGCCCCCTAGCCGGATGTTCATGCAAAATAAAACTAGTCACACCACTCACACACCCAATATGAAATTGCCTTTTTTTTCAACCAGATTCAACCAGTTTAAAACAATCCTTTAATAAAACCATAGTATCATTGATCACCATCTTCTAATTTATCCAATTGATTCTTAATTTCCCATCATTCCTTCATCAGAGTATCTATGGCATCATTGGTAACTAGAACGCTCAGGAGCCGTTTCGATAGTTCCTAGCCCATAATACTTGGCAATATAATCACTTAACAAGATGGACTCTCGTTGAAGATCAGCAAGATCAACCAACAGATCCATATAAGGAGCCATGGACTCATCCATTGAAGACCAGCAAGGTCAATCAACCAGATCCATGCTCGATTTCAGAAAACAACTCCAACTCTGTTCCAATATCTTCCTCGACGCACGCGTGGGTATCCTAGGCAACCCAGAGCCCGAGCACCGTATGGTCAGCACCCTCTAGGATCCTTCGCAGGTAACCTAGCGCTTCACGCATAGGCCGCTTCCTTGGCCCCTCATCCACCGTACCGGAAGCTCACCATTTTAATCGCACCGAGGCTGGTCAAGACCTCGGCCGACTTGCTACGCGAGACGTCCTTCATTGACTCCCCGTCAGCAGTTGCAACTTTACCATCACGACTTTAATCACAAGACGGTCAAAATGCTCCCCCCAGCATTCTTGACATAAAACAATCATTTACAAACAGCATTTACAAACAGTATTTACAAACAGTATTTTACAACAGTTTACAACACAATTTCTATTTTAACTTTCATTTTTCCACATTATCCTTTATCAATCTACATTACTTATTCCATATTCCATTTATATGCATACTCATCCCATCACATCATTTCTATCTCATCACTTCAGATTCCCTCACATCGCATATCGTATATTCACATCCATACATCCACATCTATATGCGTACATTCACATCTACATGCATACATCTACATCTCTATGCATACATCCACATCCACGTTCACATTCACCTCCATACATCTACATCTATATGTATACATCCACATCTCCATTCACATCTACATCTATACATCTACATCTACATGCATCCATCCACCTCCACATCCACATCTACATCTATACATCTACATCTACATGCATACATCCATATCTCCATTCCCATCTACATCTATACATCTACATCTACATCTACATGCATCCATCTACCTCCACATCCACATCTACATCTATACATCTACATCTACATGTATACATCCACCTCCACATCCACATCCGTATCTATACATCTACATCTACATGTATACATCCACATCCACATCTATACATCTACATCTACATGCATACATCCACATCTCCATTCACATCTACATCTATACATCTACATCTACATGCAAACATCCACATCTCCATGCATGATAAAATTCTTTTAATTAATCTAGGATGATAGATCCTAGAATATGGTAGAAAGTCCTCTTTTTATGCTTTGAATGAATTTATTTTATGCGTAATTTCTATAAAAATTTTGCCATAGCTCCGCTACTATGACTGATAAATCTCAATTTTTTTCTAAGGGATAAAGCTCTTTATTAAAGAAATAATTAGAATGGTCTCTAATTGGATCATCAATCCATAATGGTCTCTAATTGGATCATTAAGAAAACAATTAGAATGGTCTCTAATTGGATCATCAATCCATAATGGTCTCTAATTGGATCGTTAAGAAAACAATTAGAATGGTCTCTAATTGGGTCATCAATCCATAATGGATTGAATCATCAATGTGCATAAACTAAAAGCATAGCAAAAAGCCATTAATTTGGCCTCAAGAATAGCTTAATCTTGGATTAAGGAAAAGCTTTATGAAAAGCTTCATTTGGATTGAGAATGGGTCATGAGTATGACCATTTCTTGAGTGAGAGAGAGAAATTATAAAAACCATTAGAATTTAAATATAAGTGGAAATTAACTTCTATAGCATTTATTAAATTATGTAAATCTTCACTACTATTCACCAATTAACTTCATTAGCATTTAAAAAAAACCATACCAATTAAACTTCTCAAGCTTGAGAGGGGTTGAGAAGAGAGAATCATTGAGAAGTCATAGAAAAGATCGAAATTCAATATACTTACCTTATGATTTGCTTGATTCTTTATTCACGGTAGAGGCCCCCAACCAATCAATTGGTTTAGTATGTTGATGGAGCCACCAATGGAGATTGAAGAAAGAGAGAGGTATCAAAAACTAGTGAATTATTAAAGAATTCACAGTTCTTGGCTTAGGTAGAGTAGAGTAACAAGGCATAAGACACTATATATTTTAGCTTAGGTGGAGTAGAGTAACAAAGCATAAGACTCTATCTAATTTGGCTTAGGTGGAGTAGAGTAACAAGCATAAGACTCTATCTAATTTGGCTTAGGTGGAGTAGAGTAACAAAGCATAAGACTCTATCTAATTTGGCTTAGGTGGAGTAGAGTAACAAAGCATAAGAGACTATATATTTTGTAGTAGAGTAACAAAGCATAAGAGACTATATATTTTGTAGTAGAGTAACAAAGCATAAGAGACAATATATTTTGTAGTAGAGTAACAAAGCATAAGAGACAATGTTTTTTTTCAACAAGGGAAGGCTTCTATTTATAGGAAAATTTGAGCTCCTAACCAAACAAACTGATTCTAGAATTTTCCAAGTCGGTTTGGTCACTTTTTGACCATTTTAAGGTCAGTTAAGCTAACTTTTTGGAACTAGACTTGAATGAGGAGAGAGGAGAGATAAAATATCTCAATTTTTATGAGTTTAAAACTCATTCAAGCATGTGAAATATGCACCTCCTTTAAAGAATTCCCCTTCCTTACATATGTGTCAAAATTGTATTGCTCATAGTTTTTTTACTAATAAACCTTGTACATTTTCAACTCTTCATCTTATGTGAAATATGCACCTCCTTTAAAGAACTCCTCTTCCTTACATATGTGTCATAGTTTTTTTACTAATAAGCCTTGTACATTTTCAACTCTTCATCTTATGTGAAAT
This sequence comes from Cibotium barometz, assembly GCF_041138505.1. Taxonomy (NCBI): domain Eukaryota; kingdom Viridiplantae; phylum Streptophyta; class Polypodiopsida; order Cyatheales; family Cibotiaceae; genus Cibotium; species Cibotium barometz. The sequence continues at coordinate 46,145,206 of NC_141058.1, read as the reverse complement.
ATGCACCTCCTTTAAAGAACTCCCCTTCCTTACATATGTGTTTATTTACTAATAAACCTTGTACATTTTCAACTCTTCATCTTATGTGAAATATGCACCTCCTTTAAAGAACTCCTCTTCCTTACATATGAGTTTATTTACTAATAAACCTTGTACATTTTCAACTCTTCATCTTATGTGAAATATGCACCTCCTTTAAAGAACTCCTCTTCCTTACATATGAGTTTATTTACTAATAAACCTTGTACATTTTCAACTCTTCATCTTATGTGAGCATTTACTCATTTTTGGGTATCTTCTTTTACAATTTGGATTTATCTCCTCCCTACACATGGATTGATGCTATTGGCCCATAGAAACCTTAATTGGACCATAGTCTAAAGATTTCTGAAAATCTAGGCCCTTAGACTAAGGTTCTTTATACCTATTTCTAATTAATTCCAATTGTACATTGGAAATTTCTTTTTGAATTTCTGTTTCAGGGGAACTTATTTTAATAAGATGAGTTATTTTTCTATCCAAAAATATTCATAATCTGAATATTCTCTCTCTAGAATATTTTCTCTCTCTAGGTTAAAACAGTTAGAAACAAGGTCTTTATATTTCTGAAGAGGGATTGATTACGGGGGAAGATACTAGACATCAAAAAGGGGGTTGGGGGAGGAATCTTACATTAGGCGTTGTGCCCGAGAGGATGAGTATCTATACATTTTGCAAGAGGCACATATGGGCGTAGCCGGTGGTCACTTCTCAGGAGACTTAACTGCGCGAAAGATCTTACAATCAGGGTATTGGTGGCCCACTATGTTCCAAGATGCATCACTCTTTGTGAAGGGTTGCGATGAATGCCAACGATACAAGAAACCCCAACGGAAAGATCAGATGCCCCTACATCCAATCAAAGTAAACCAACCATTTGAAAAGTGGGGTTTAGACTTTGTAGGTCCGATTAGCCCAGCGGCTTATAACACACAATCTCGCTATATTATTGTGGCCACTGACTATATGACCAAATGGGCCGAAGCGAAAGCGACACGTAAGGCAGATGCAAGGACAACAGCCAAGTTCCTCTTTGAAAATATAATCACACGATTCGGTTGTCCTTTTGAACTTGTGAGCGATAATGGTACGCATTTTATAAATGAAGTGATTAAGGAGCTCACAACAAATTTCATGATATCCCATCATAAATCTACTCCTTATTATCCACAAGCGAATGGCCAAGTCGAGAGTACCAACAAGACCTTAATCTCTATTTTGACAAAGACAGTTGAAGCTCATCGCACGGATTGGGATCTAAAGCTTACGACAGCTTTATGGGCCTATCGTACGGCGTACAAAGTGGCTATTAACTGCACACCATTCAAAATGGTATACGGCCAAGAAGCAGTCATGCCGTGGGAATTTGTCATTCCTAGTCTTCGTGTTGCTACTCAAGAGGGTTGGGATGGTAATCCCTTAGTAGAGCGACTATATATCCTTGAGCGGCTAAACGAAGAAAGACAATTGGCTGTGTACAATGCCCTTATGGAGAAGGATAGAAGGAAAAAATGGTTTGATCGCCATCTAAAGGACAAGGACATCAAGGTTGGGGATAAAGTCCTGATGTATGGAGTGCGAAACGAAAAGAAGAAGCTCAAATATGCTAGTAAGGGACCATATAGAGTATGTGAAATTACCCCGCAAGGTACCATTAGAGTGGAGACTCTCGACGGAGTTGAAACCATTGGATTCCTTAATGGGAGTAAATTCAAAAGGTACTATGACCCCCTGAGCCAAGAGGAGTTACATGCAATCCATCAAAAGAAGGCAGCTAAAGAACAGGCTGAGCTTAAAAAGATACAAGCGAGAGTCGAAGCCAAAGAACGTCAACAGCGTGCTAGGAGACAACGAGAAGCCAACTTGGGAATTACGCAAGTATTTTTCGAGGAAGCAGAGGAGGAAGCAGAGGAGGATGCACTGGAATCTGACCCACCTCTAAGATACCCAATTGAGTTACAGAGTCCTTACGGGGAGGTGCTGTATAATGCATTATTGGATACAGGAGCTCAATACAATTTGCTATCATATGGCGTGTGGTGTCAAAACCACCTTTATCCAAGAGTTCTATCCAAGTTCAAGGAATCAACAAGAAGAAAACCCCTGTCTCAGGAATTCTGCACACTCCGGTTGCTTATGACAAGGGAACCATAATTCAAAGCTTTTTGGTTATGCCTGCTGGTACCATGGAAGGGACTGTAATCTTAGGGCGCAAATGGATGATGGCCACCAAGTGCAATATTGATTGGGCAACCAGACAAGTCACAACGCAAGAACCAACACTAGGTCTGACCGCTCAAAATCCCACACCTAAGTCATCCACTCAAATATTAGATAATGAAAAATCACAAAGTCCAGTGGCAAAACCATCTTCGATTGTTGGCCACCCCTCTAACGCTTCAACGCCAAGAGTGGAAATAGGCAAGGTGGTCCCTAAAGCTTCGCTTACTATGCCAAAAAGTACATACAAATGGGTCCCCAAAGCTTCGTTAACAGCTACTTCCCCTGCTCAATCTCGTTCAGTCACCAAGAAGCCTCGTAAAAGGAAAGCAGCTACCCACCCGAGAAAGGGCAATGTAACATCGCGATGGATCCCTAAAAAATTATTAGTAGCCCAAGGGTACTACGAGGGGAATAACCAGATTTGGGTCCCTAAACATAAGTTGAATCCCTCTACATCACCTGTAAAACCTTGCAAACCAATTGTTGCCACCCCAATGACAGTTCAAGACCGTGGTAAGGGAAAGATAATAGAGTGCTCCGTACCACTTCTTCCAGAGTTAGTTTGGATTTCCAAACGATATCGATCATTACCACCTAGCTCAGGAAGGGGGGAGCCACATGAAGCTTCTAGCTCCTCATGCCAGGCACACACTCATATAGAAGTTTCTACATGCTCTACACCTACTCTTGTCAACACCCAACAAAAAACCGATGAGTCTACGTCTCCCCTTGTAATAGTATCATCGGAAACCATTTCCTCCATTCGTCAATGGGAGCGTACATTACCATCTCTGCAATTGGATGTGGCCACAAGGGTCATAAAAAGCTATCTGCCCACATCACAACCTATGACCCGCTAGACAAATTGGTTCCAAGAGGCTGCAACATCATTGCAAATAATATGATCTACCCAAGGAAAGGGGGAGCATGTACTCACGCTCGACATTCTAATGCTTCCTCCTTAACCTTCTCCCCTGACCATGTAATTGCCAAATTCAAGGGGATGTATATATATAGCTTCATACATTTTTTTTAAAAAAAACAAAGAAAAGAAAAACAAAAAATAGTAAAAAGAGCAAGAGCACAAAAACAAGAGAAATATCCGTATACAATCAAGAACTAGATTGACCTGTCATCATAAACCTACTGATGCTATATCTGTGTTTGCAGATATGGCAGATGCCCGATCATCATACACTTCATCCACTCCTACCTTTGGTGAGAGGTATCATCTGTACCTTTCTCAGATATTCCACATGTGCTATCCTGTAATTGAAACTGAATGGGATCATATAGATGTACTAGCCAGAGAGGAAAATGTTGAGGAATTAGAATGGCTAATTCACCTATTGACCATGATTGACCCCTACTCCGTAGAGGAAATATCCCCGATAGCCCAATGCTTTCCTTTTCCACAAGATGACTATCCTCGCATGGTTACATTTTTGATGAGTTTATGTGGATGGGAAAATGAAAAGGAAATATCTGACAATGATGAATGGACGGATGAAACTCATGGCACTACTAAGGTTGACTTTATTTGTTTGGATGATGCGGATAGAGGCTTAGCCTTAGGGCTAGAGCCAGGACTCTACAACATCCTCTTACTGTATCCTCAGTAGTAGTGTGGTGACTGGTAGGTAGGTTAGTGTTTTCAAGTTTTTTCTAGTTTAGATTCCTTAAACAAGTCTTGAAATTTTCACACTGATGTGCCTCTTGAGGTATAGTGCTTGTTAGTTGATTGTACAGGTTGAAAAGTTTGAGGTGGGTTCGCTTTCAAGTCCTGAGACTGCCGCAACGTTCATCAAAATATATCTACATCAAATTGCAAGCTGTCTCGTCAAATCAAGGAGATCTCCAATTTCACGTGTAATTCTTCCATGCTCACTCTCTTTAATTTTTTACTGTTCAATTAATTGCATGAACTGTATTGCATGACCACATGGAAATTGTCAATGTACTACTTAGTTTTTGAAGTTGCCTGACGTGCTAGTGTGAATCATTAACGAGTTTAAGCTTATTGGATATATTCCTGAGAATGCATGACGTCTTTAGTTAACCTTGGAATACAATTGTCTTAGGTCTAGGGTCAAACCATCTTAATGTTTGACACTTGGCCATGTGTGTGTTGACCTCTAGGACATAGCTTTTACCCATTTGTCGAAAGGATGCAAGACAAACTATAGTTCAGGAGCAAAGATCAAAAGAAATAGAAAAAAAAAGCCTACAATAAATGGCAATACAAGTCTATGATGTGCTTTAATGTTGGCCTATCGCCTTATTGATACTTGGTAGGCGAGGAGTATTCTACTCCAGACCGATGCCTTGGTTGGTAGGGGGTAGCCTTGCCTAAAGTGAGCTAATAGATTCCTGGATAATGCCTTGTGTTAAACATGGTACCAGGATCGATGTTAGTTTTGCCTTAGGAAGGTCGCCAGTGAGTGTAAAAATTGTCACGTGCATAAAAAAATAAAGGCAAAAGGCTCCTGGAACTCTGATGTTTCTTGTGTCCCTAGGCTCGTGGTAACTACTTGTTCTTAGAGTAGACACAGTGTGGTCATCTGTTTATTTATTAAGCTTGGTTATTTTCCTTGACTTAGGCCAGTTATAAACCTTGATTAACCTTTGACACCTTGCTAACTCTTGATTTACTTTCAATAATTTTAAACTCCTGTTAATTTGCTATACTAGCTCATTCATGTGACCCTTAAACTAAGTTCTCATAGCAACATCCATTGTGGTCTAACATGCTTGAATTTATACACTTTATATCTTTTGAATTCTAGCATACCTTCACTCTACTTCCCTGTTTTGCAGATGGTCTACCACAACAACCCTATCGAGCTTACCATACTATAGCTTCCGAGGACGGAATCTACATCAGGAAGGGGGGCATGTTAACCCATGGGACGGACATTGAGACGTACTATGTTTTACGTCATTAATTTAAATATTCTGAGTCATGGGCCGGTCTTGTCGGCACCATATGTTAAGGATGAAGGTATTGGGTGATCGTCGATGAGAGGCGCACCTTGAATATCAATAGGATAAGGGTTAGGGTCGGCCGGCCATGTATGGACGCCCAAGTGTGAACGGCCAAGTCACCTATAAGAGTCAAATGTAACCCTAAAATCCTCATTCTCATGTGTTGTGAATACAAGAGTGCTCTTGCCTTATCTCCTTGGTTTCCTTCTCCTGCGTGTGTGTGTGAGAGAGAGAGAGAGTGAGAGAGCAATCGAGCATTGTGTAGCGGCACGGCCGACGGAGAGGCGGTAGAGCGGCGACGGCGGCTCCTTCTTCACTGCGACGTGGGAATCCTTCAAGGCGGCAGTTGAGCGGTGAGTGACACACCCTTTGGCATTCTGTTTGAGCTTCCTTCCCTAGTTGTATGCTTGCAGCCATTCGTGGCTCGCATACGGTGTCCCCCAGCTACGACCTGTGCGGCAAAAGCACACAAAGTGTTTCAGTTTACGCAGGCTCACACCATCCCTCCACGTTAGCATCTTGGCCTTTGGCTGGAACCCAAGGGAGTGCAACCCAAGATCCACGAATAGTGGATAGTGACTCGTCCTCTGACTCAGAAGCCATGGAAGGACACCCTACCAAGAACCCTGAGGAGACAAGCCAAAACATGCCAGGTTGGGCCCCACAACCCGGATCTAGCATGTTTAGTCGTCTAATAGAGACCTTTAGTAGAGCTACATGCTCGGAACATGCGACAAGCGAAGTAAATGAAGAAGGTGGGGTAGTGGATTCGCCATTCACATCTCATGTGGACCCTACCCTCCCAAAGAGTGTCCATGTGGATATTCTACCCACTTCGTTTAATGAGGGCCCTACTGAGCTACCACATTCCGATGCTCTTCCTAAAGTGGAGGTCCCTAGAAGCCAATCCATAAGAAGTGACATTGCATCCACTTCAAGAGAACCGTTTGGCACACCAAGTCTAGATGGGATATTTCTCAATGAAAATTGGGAATATGATCTACACACAGACTCTAACGGACCTATACACGGGTTACACATACCATGTGGGTTGGTTAGAAGTCCTACGATCTACATCTAGCGCCACTAATCTAGAAGAGCAACAGCAAATGATATGTGAGGTTATTCATAGAATTATCCAATTGAGAGGCAAAATAGGGGAGTAAACCTAGTTTCCACTGGCCCTATGAGATTTTTGGATACGGGCAAGGCCAAACAACCGACCCTATCACAATTGGAGACTCCCTCGGTGAGTCCCATAGACCCTTCGTATGTTGTTTCGCCTGGAGTCTCAATGCAGGTTGAGCCCACGAGTAGTAACTTTAGCTTTCCAACCTTGGCTCAACTTTCCATTCAGGAATCCACAATGCCTACCCCAATGATGAGCATAGCGGAAAATACACCTGTTACCGCTGTAGTTAGTACGACACCGCTACCTAGTGGAACAGTACCTACAACAGTGCGTGCCAGTGCCTATCAACCATATGTACCTATCGCTACTCATGCTCATGTAGCTCCTACGTCTCTTAGTATGCCAATGGCGTATGCTCCACGACCACCTTATCATAACCATTATCCAAGGGGAGCTAGGCCTAGTCACATATCATATCCTACATCGTTTGCCAACATACTCAGACCAACACCAACTCCTATCAGCCAGGCTATCCCAGAAGTGCCTCCACCAGCTATGCCTGCTCACCTAGGTGATCTCGCAGCGTTTGCTCAGACGATCGGACGATCTTTTGCGGAAAACATGCGGGGTATGCCTGAGAGAGAACCTAGAAGCAAGGCAGTACAAGTGGCTAAGCTCACTCAAAACTTCAGTGGTAACGAGGATGTTAGGAAGCACATTGAAGTCTTTGAACACGTGTGTGATTCTTTGGAAGAGCACAATGAGCTACATAAGTGTAAAGCCTTAGGCTTAACCTTGAGTGGGAAGGCCGGAGATTGGTATCGAACCCTAAGGGTTGAAGAGCGCACTCACTACCCCACTCTCAAGAGATTGTTCTTGAAAGAATACATACGCGAGGGTGTGCTTTGGGGGGTAGCATCTCAACTCCAAAAAGCTGAACGCGAGGAAGGGGAGTCAGTGAGAGACTTTATAAGTCGATTGAAGCATCTAAATTCTCGCTGCACTCCCGATGAGCGCTTCAATAATAACCAACTCCTCGATAGATTCATCCGAGGATTGCGCCATGAGGACATTTACAATGGCCTAGTCATTAGAGGTCTTACAACGTGGGAAGCAGTCACTACCAATGCAATCCAGTTAGAAGACAACTTAATGATTGCAGGTAAAAAGGTGTCTTTGGAGACAAAATCCGCTAGTTCGCAAGTATCTGGGCACAAGCCAATGACGGTAAAACCTATTGCCAAGGAGCCCAAGATATCTGAAATGTCTGTGATGACCGACCTTACTAAGGCTCTCCAAGAATACTTTAGGGGTAATCGAGCTCCTCAGAATAGCCATATGTACCCAAGAAGAGAGCAACAATGGTGTTCGGTGTGCTTAGGACCACATAGCACGAGTGAATGTCCCACATTCATCAGAGTCAAATTCAATGGGAATTGCAATGCATGTGGTAAGTACAGCCATCAATCTAAGGATTACCTAGTACTCAAATTCAATGGGAATTGCAATGCATGTGGTAAGTACGGCCATCAATCTAAGGATTACCTAGTACTTAAGCGAATGTTGGCAAATCAAGCACCACTAGCCTGGTCAAACACACCTCAAGTACCCACGCTAATGCCTGCACAACCTGTCGAGCAACCGTCACAACACATAGTTCCAAGAAATCTGAATGTAGTCCAGTCTGTGCCATTACCACCGCCAGTGCTAGGACCACAACCTCCACATCCAAGGATTACCCCTGTAAACCAGATGGGTTGTGAGTCACATAGTGCGTGTGGGGATTATGAAGAGGAGATAGACCCCACTGTTCCATATGGGATTGATACGTTTGAAATGATTCCCCAGTACTACATGGAGGATCATTTCGGGCAAGTTAAGCCTGTATATCAAGCGGCTGCTCTCGCCACAAGAGGGCAAAACCTTAATACCTTGGCGAGGAGACCACCTCTTCAATGCTATGACTGTGGTGGACCGCATCGTGTAGCAGAGTGCCCTAATAGGCTACAGAAGATCGCTACTCAAATGCAACCAAATCAAGGGAGCACATCGGGAATGCCGGTACTTACATGTAATCGTTGTGGCATAGATCATTTGATCGCTCAATGTCCACATAATCCTAATGCACCCAAGATTACGCCATTGAATTTGGTTGAGGTCACCAACCAAGCACGAGGAACCACACCCGTTGTACCCGCGAATGTAGTTACATGGTCAATGCTTCAAAATCAAAACTACATTCTTGAAGAGAGGGATACTGCATCAATCGCTCAGGCAAAGAAAAAGAAAACACGACGAAAGAGATCGCTTAATGCCACGAGCTCCAAGCCCAGTTCAAAGACTAACATAGGGATAGGAGACGACCCCGTGTATATGAATGATCCTGAAGATGATTCTGATTCAATAGAAACCATGGGGACCAAAGCCACTACCTTAAGGGAGGAACCCACTCGGGAGCTCAATGAAGGAGAATCAAACGAGTACATAAATAAGGGAAAACAGAAGGAAACTTCCTCGGCCCCACAACCAAGTCAGTTATTAATGCCCTCTCGACCACCCAAATTGACTGAGACTCCCCAAGACAAGCCACGTGGGCCAAAAACCCTCAAGAAAAAGATTGGAACTTACCCAAACCCAGTTTGAGGAGATTGAACAAGTGCAACACTTAAGGGGTTTGGTGGAAGAAACACAAAGAGAACTGGAGACAAACTCGAGAAAAATCAAAATTCCAGACACAGTGTTTCCTACGCAAGTTTAGCCTCACCGGAACCATAAACCGTTAGCTATACCTCGTATCATTCGGGAAGAAAGTGAGGATAGGACATCAGGAAGTGGGCAAACACCCTTCTTGCTGGAAAGGATGTTTAGTGAGGGAATGCCTGACCCCATTGAAGAGGAAGTGATTCCATCTTCACCAGTCCCTAGTCAAGGGGCGATGTCTCGAAAAGTACCGTCGTTGAATGTGTCTAAGCTAATGGATTTCATGTCTTCTGAAATCAGAACCACGATCATATCCAAATTATACGGAGATCCTGAGCTATTCTTAGCTCTTCGGGCATTTCTCAATGGAGAACTAAAGGCGGGGCTACCACAATTTGCAAATATGGATAGACCCGACACGCTTCAAGATGAAGGGGTACATTGGGATCTACAACCCAACCTAGATGAAGATTCGGTCGTTGAAATAAGTGTGAACAAGTTAGGTCAGTACTTTGAAGGGGACGAATCTAATGCCACCCTCCCCATTACTACCAAGGGATTAACTCTAAAGGGAATCCTTGATGGTGGTGCTGGAGTGAGCATTGTGACTAAAAACTGTTGGGAATCTATGGGGAGACCTCACCTCGAAGTCACAAACATAGTGGTTAAGATGGCAAACAGAACTATTGCTAAACCTATTGGAATGTTAAGGGACCTTAAGATCAAGGTCCTGGGATACAAGGTAAAACATACCTTCATTGTAATGGATTTCTCCAAGCATCCTATGTCATATCAAATGATCTTAGGACGTCCTTTCATGAGGGAAGCACAAATGGTGCATGATTGGTCGAAAAACCATGTCTACCTACAATTCCAGGACTCTGTCATTCGAGTTGATCTTGAGAATGGTTGTGCACATCCTTTAGAAAGCAAGGTTATCATTGATAATCGATCGGATACCACTATTCACTTCGCCCCATTAAGGTATTGCTATACATGCAAAAAAGAGACTGATGATGGGAAAGATTCTCCTTATATGGATGTCCTACCGGGTATGACTGTGTCGGATAACGTGGATTGGGTACACCTAGCGGCAACCATAGACACATGGGGGAATAGAGGCACAAGCTGGGTAACACCTGAGGGGCAAGATATGCCACCATTAGTGCCAATAAACATGATAGGTGTTATGCACTTGACCCCTGATGGCGAGAAAGTGGCAAACTCCACCGACACTGAAAGTAGCGAAGACTCTGACCGATGCAACTCTGAGTATGAATCTCAAGAAGAAACTGACCCTGAGCCTGATGGGGAAAATGAATCAAATATTCACCCAAATGTGGAAGCAAGGTGCTCAAGGCCTAGGACAGTGACCTCCTGCAGTTCATCCGAAAGTGAGGGGGACACAAGTGAAGATCGACCAAGTGAGTCCGAATCTGATAGAAACAAAAATCAAAAACTGGGTAAGAAGAAAACGAGACATAAGCGCCAACGCTATCGAGCTAATGTACGCACTGCAATAAACAAGGAAAGATCCACTGCAGAATGGCTTAGTTATGTAGGAGCCATTGACGCTCATCGGAAGATAGCGGATAATTGGGGGCAATACCTCCAAAGTGTCATGTGGTGTATTCTGCAACCTCATGACGTTGCCCAATTAGAAATCGAAGAGAAGCCAAAACTAAGTCATACTGCAAGAAGGCGGCGAAACCAAGAGTTGGCTCAACAACAAAAGGAGGCGGAATTAAAAGAAAAAAACCGGGCACAACAAGAACCAGTAGACTTACACCCCGCACCTGAGCATTTCAAATCATTCATCACCACCACAGGGGAACGTAAAGTAGTCTACACAAAAGCCCAATGAACGCCTACCAATGGGAGTAGTGGTGTCTACGATGGCCCTGCGGTAGTCAAGGAGATAGACTTAGCAGATCCGGGTGAGGAGTCTAAACCAGTTTTTATTGCTCAAGACCTCACCAAGGCGGAAGAAGCTGCACTTACGAAGCTTCTTAAAGAATTCAAGGACATATTTGCTTGGACATATCATGATATGAAGGGTGTTCCACCCTCGGTGGTGCAACACACGATTCCAATGATTAGCACTGCTAAACCAGTCCAGCAACGTCCCTACCCAATGAATCCTAAGTATGCAAAGATTGTACAAGAGGAAATTGAAAAGCTAGTAAAATGTGGATTCATATACCCAATTGAGCACTCAGAATGGGTTTCTCCGATAGTCATCATGCCAAAGAAGAATGGGAAACTCAGAGTGTGCGTTGATCTCAAAAAGGTTAATGCAGCCACCAGAAGGGATCATTACCCCTTGCCATATTCTGAACATGTTCTTGAAAGAGTGGCAAGCAAGGAGGCATATAGCTTTTTAGATGGGTACTCGGGTTACAATCAGATCACAATTGCAATCGAGGACCAAGCTAAAACAGCATTTATCACGGAGTTTGGAGTGTTTGCCTTCCTTTCGCGTCATGGCTTTTGGCTTGACCAATGCACCTGCAACATTCCAACGATTGATAAACACGGCCTTTAAGGAATATCTAAGGGACTTCTGTGAAGCTTTCTTAGATGATCTTTGTGTTCATTCCTCTTGGGACGGGCACTTGATGTGTTTACGAAAAATATTTGAAAGGTGTAGATTATATCGCATCTCCTTGAATCCTTTCAAATGCCAATTCTGGGTTAAACACGGAGTTATCTTAGAGCATATAGTGTCCAAAAATGGGATTTCCACGGACGAGAGTAAAATCAAGGTCATTCTGGAATTACCCCCACCCACCAACTACAAGGGAGTCCAACGGTTTATGGGCCATGTTGGTTATTATCGAAGGTTTATTCTATTCTTCGCCGAGATAGCTCGACCATTGTATAAGCTTCTCATCGAGTTTATTTGGACCGAAGAATGTGACCGTGCCTATGAGCTATTAAAGAAGGCCTTGGCGAGTGCTCCAATCTTGAGAATGCCTAACTGGGATTTACTCTTCCATGTGCATATTGATGCATCAAACTTTGCTATTGGGTGTGTGTTAACTCAACCTAGAGAACACAAGTTAGACTACCCCATTAGCTTTGCCAGTCGCCAGTTGAACGATGCTGAGATGAACTACACCACTACGGAGCGAGAAGGGTTGGCAATGATATATGCAGTAAGGAAATTTCGTTATTACCTCCTTGCCACCAAGTTTTTTTTCTATGTGGATCATCAAGCATTGTTGTATCTGGTAAACAAACCATGCTCCACAGGAAGAATCACACGATGGCTATTAATTCTTCTTGAGTTTGATTTCACTGTTGTTGTGAGACCTGGCAAAAAACATGTTATGGCTGATCATTTGTCTCGCATACCTAATGGTGAGGCTCCTATGGGGGTTGATGATGACTTACCTGACACTTCCCTGTTCATGGTGGAGACAATGCCTGAATGGAGTGAGAAGATTGTTAACTTTTTGGTTAATGGCTTTCCACCCAAAGAGCTTCGTAAAGATCTAGCTCGAAAGCTAATCAAAGAATGCGAACCCTATTGCCTGATAGCCGGGACTCTTTATAAAAGAGGAAAGGATGACGTTCTTAGGCGTTGTGCCCGAGAGGATGAGTATCTATACATTTCGCAAGAGGCACATATGGGCGTAGCCGGTGGTCACTTCTCAGGAGACTTAACTGCGCGAAAGATCTTACAATGAGGGTATTGGTGGCCCACTATGTTCCAAGACGCATCACTCTTTGTGAAGGGTTGCGATGAATGCCAACGATATAAGAAACCCCACAGGAAAGATCAGATGCCCCTACATCCGATCAAAGTAAACCAACCATTTGAAAAGTGGGGTTTAGACTTTGTAGGTCCAATTAGTCCAGCGGTCCGAAACACACAATCTCGCTATATTATTGTGGCCACTGACTATATGACCAAATGGGCTGAAGTGAAAGCGACACGTAAGGCAGATGCGAGGACAATAGCCAAGTTCCTCTTTGAAAATATAATCACACGATTCGGTTGTCCTTTTGAACTTGTGAGCGACAATGGTACGCATTTTATAAATGAAGTGATTAAGGAGCTCACAACAAATTTCATGATATCCCATCATAAATCTTCTCCTTACTATCCGCAAGCGAATGGCCAAACCGAGAGTACCAACAAGACTTTAATCTCTATTTTGACAAAGACAGTTGAAGCTCATCGCACGGATTGGGATCTAAAGCTTACGACAGCTTTATGGGCCTATCGTACTGCGTACAAAGTGGCTATTAATTGCACACCATTCAAAATGGTATATGGCCAAGAAGCAGTCATGCCGTGGGAATTTGTCATTCCTAGTCTTCGTGTTGCTACTCAAGAGGGTTGGGATGGTAATCCCTTAGTAGAGCGTCTATATATCCTTGAGCGGCTAAACGAAGAAAGACAATTGGCTGTATACAATGCCCTTGTGGAGAAGGATAGAAGGAAAAAATGGTTTGATCACCATCTAAAGGACAAGGACATCAAGGTTTGGGGATAAAGTCCTGATGTATGGAGTGCGAAACGAAAAGAAGAAGCTCAAATATGCTGGTAAGGGACCATATAGAGTATGTGAAATTACCCCGCAAGGTACCATTAGAGTGGAGACTCTCGACGGAGTTGAAACCATTGGATTCCTTAATGGGAGTAAATTCAAAAGGTACTATGACCCTTTTGAAAGAACGGTAGAGGAGGAGGAGACACACACACAAGAGCAAACCCTAATGTATATTGCAAACCCTAACCATAGAGGGAAGCCATGTCCACTCTCACACAAAGCATAATGCACTAATCCATAATCCACACAACACACAATGAGTTGTGTCCACACTCTACTAACCCTAGCTAATGTCCACACACTATGACCAGCTGGACACGCGGTCATTTATGTCTCACACATGTTCCTACCTAATCTGCCAGCACATAGCATAGCTGGCTCACACTGACATCGAGCTTGAATCTCAACAGCCGCTCTCAAGCTCATGATGTACTGTCGATGAAGATGTAGATGAGCTTGGGATATCAAGACTCTCAACACTCCCCCTCAAGCTCATCCCATGTACTCCCAACATAGTCCGGAAGTACTCAAACTTCTCCCTGCTAAGTGGCTTCGTAAAGATATCAGCCACCTGCTCATCAGTCTTCACATACTGAAGATCAACTATACCATCCACCAGCACCTTTTCTCTGACAAAGTGATAATGGACCTCTATGTGTTTGGTCCTCGCATGAAACACTGGATTCTTTGCCAACTGTATACTGCTCATGTTGTCACAATGAATGACAACTTTCCCATCAAGAGGCTCACATAAATCTGCCAAGAGACTCTTTAACCATATAGCCTCACAAGTAGCAATAGCTGCACCCCTGTACTCAGCCTCTGTACTGGGATAAAGCAACTGTAGGTTGCTTTTTGCTACTCCAACTCACCACGGCACTTCCAAGTGTAAAAGCATATCCACTAGTAGACCTCCTGTCATATGCGCTACCTGCCCAATCAGCATCTGTGTAGCCATGTATGTCCAAGCTTTTACCACTCTCATAGAATAAACCATAATGTGCTGTGGTTTTCACATATCTCATGATGCGTCTCACTGCATCCAAATGTGGTTTCCTGGGGCTCTACATAAACTGGCTAACTAGCCCCACTGCATAACTCAAATCCGGGCGTGTGATAGTCATATATATGAGACTACCAACCATCTTCCTGTACATAGAAGGATCATCCAATTCCTCGCCATAATCAGCCCGCAACTTCACATTTTGCTCCAATGGTGTACTCATAGGCTTACACCCTGTCATGCCATACTTTGCCAACATATCCATGCATATTGGATATACTACATATCCAATGCATTTTGCTCCAATGGTGTACTCATAGGCTTACACCCTGTCATGCCATACTTTGCCAACATATCCAATGCATATTGGCGCTGTACTAACCAAGTACTTGCAGGATCTTTCACCACTTCAATGCCAAGGAAATATCTCAACTCACCAAGATCTTTCATGTCAAATTGCCCACTCAAAGCTTTCTTGACATGCATCACATCTGCACTATGATCACCTGTGATAATCAAGTCATCCACATAGATGACTAGTAAAACAATCCCATGCTCTGTCTTCTTCACATAGAGTGAAGAATCTGCTGTAGAAATCTGAAAACCAAGTGAGATAAGATATCTACTCATCTTATCACTCCAAGCACGTGGTGCTTGCTTTAGACCATACAATGCCTTTTTCAACCTGCATACGTGAGTGGGATATCTAGGGTGTACATACCCTTCTGGCTGTGCCATGTATACTTCCTCTTGTAGATCTCCATTCAGAAATGCATTCTTAACATCCATCTGATGCATTTCCCAGCCATTAGCTGCAGCCATAGCAATGACTGCTCTCACTGTGCCCATCTTAGCCACTGGACTAAACGTCTCATCATAATCCAATCCTTGGGTCTGTGCATAACCCTTTGCTACCAATCTAGCTTTATGTCTCTCAATAGAACCATCAGATTTGCACTTCACTTTGTAAACCCATTTACATCCAATAACATTCTTGTCCTTTGGTAGTGCAACCAAGTCCCATGTATCATTATGGACCAATGCGTCCATCTCCACATCCATTGCTTTTTCCCATACATGCTCTCCAATAGCCTCTGTATAGCATGTAGGTTCCACATGCTTCACCATAGATGTCATGTATGCATAGTGCATAGCAAAATCTCTATATGTCAATCTGTCAACGGGATATCTGACCCTCTGGGATCTCCGCAATGCATGCGGGTCACTCTGTACACCTGTAACTCTAGCATGTGGTGGCACATATCTGTCCTGCCTAGCACCAGCAGGTGTGCGTAAAACAGGTATGCCAAGCTCCTCATCCAAACTTTCAGAACTAGATGACTCATATCCTGTGATTCCAATTCCTTCGACTTTCTTTTTGCCTTTATCCATAGCACTACTCCCAGTGCTTACACTCTCATGCCTCAAACGTCCTGACCATGGACGTACACTGCTACTCTCAGCTTCTGCTGAGAGTAGCTGTTGGCCCAGACATAGTAGTAGAACTAGAACTTGCTTGTGGTGGCAAGTTCACATGAACATCAGCCTCAAGTGACTCAATAACACCCTCATCTTTTGCTTTATACCAACTAGCAAGCTCATCAAACACCACATCACGTGAGATGACCACTTGTCTAGTTTGAGGGTTATAACATTTGTAGGCCTTTCTATCCTGTGCATATCCAACAAATACACATTTCTCTACTTTAGGATCCAACTTCCTTCTTCTTTCATCAGGCACATGTACATAAGCTATGCATCCAAAAACTTTAAGATGTCCAATGTCTGGCCTGTAACCTGTAAGCCGCATCTCTGGCGTGCTTCCATGAATGGCTGCTGTAGGTGTTTTGTTCAATATGTATACTGCAGTAGCACATGCTTCTGCCCAATAGTAATCTGGCATGCTCTTTTCATTAAGCATTGCCCTTGCCACTTCACATATGACTCTATTCTTTCTCTCAGCTACACCATTCTGCTGAGGTGTATACCTGCAAGTCAGCTGTCTCCTTATTCCATGCTTCCTCAAGAAATGCTCAAAAGCTTTTGAGGTGTATTCACCACCTCCATCTGTCCTCAGACATTTAATCCAACAGCCATACTGCTTTTCTGCAAAAGCTTTGAAATCCATGAATTTTTCCAACACTTCACTCTTCTCTTTGAGAAAGTATATCCATGTCATCCTGCTAAAATCATCTATGAATGTAACATAGTATAAACTGCCTTTGATAGATGGGTTTTGTGCAGGACCCCATACATCACTATGTACGATCTCAAGTGGCCTGTTACTCATATTTCCTTCTCTAGGAAACCTCAATCTTGCCTGCTTCCCAAACTGACAGGCTTCACAAACATGCATATGTCCATCATATTTGAACCTAGGCAAACCATTGACAATGCCTCTTGTTTGCATGTTCTTTAATCTCTGTATATTGACATGGCCAATCCTCTTGTGCCACATATCAATATCCTGTACCACATTCCTGCTCTTTGAGAACATGGCTGATTTTAGCTCAGGAATTCCAGCATCCACCAGCTTAAACAGTCTTCCTTCTTTCTTGCCTTTAGCAATCACTCTACATCCATGTTTGAAGTCTTCAACGAAGCATCCATGCTCATTGAATCTAACCTGTAATCCCTGTTCTACCATTTGACCAACTGAGGCCAAGCTTTTAGTGATCGAAGGCACATACAGCACATCTGACATAGACTTTGTCTGACCATCATGCATGACCAATGGTACACTACCAACATGTGTAATGACATGCTGGGTATCATCACCTGTTTCCACATAGCCTTTGACATCCATTGGCTTCATGTGCTCAAACCATTCACCATGACATGTCATATGGTTTGATGCTCCTGAGTCCATGTACCATGTATCATCATTCTCAGCATTTGTCGTCATAGAACCCACAACATGCTTCATGGCAAACAAATGATTTGCAGTTCCATCATTGCTACTTGATGCATAGTTGCCACCATGTTGTGCATAGTTTCCACCATAATGACCACCACGTTGTGCTCTTCCCCCTCTCAAATCATTCTGTTTGCGAAAACAATCTCTCGCCATATGACCATATTTGCCACAATAATGGCATTCCACATCTTGCATAGAATTTTGTTGGCCTTGCCAACGTCCTCGACCACGGGGGGTACCTCTGCCTCGCGGAGGTGCATAACCACGACCACCTCGAGCACCATAAGAAGGCTGAAAATTCTGTTGTGGAGGTCTATCCTGCCATCCACGACCATTACCACCACGTCCACGTGATGCGAATCTCCCCCTGCCTCTAAAGAGTCTCTGCGAGTAGAAAGCCTGATTTCTGCCATCATCATGGCTAGTAGATGCATCCAGAAATGAATCACTGAGCTTGATTTCCTCAACCAACAAGAGTGAAACCAACTCATCGAAGTCGGGTAAACCTGTACTCCTCACTGAGATAGATGTATCAAAAGATTTGTATTCCTTGCCAAGACCACGCAAGGTAATATCCACCAAATCATCATCAGGCATGGGGGCATTTATTGTGGCCAATGCATCTGCAAACTTCTTGATTTCTTGCACATAATCATGTATGCTCCTTTTATTCCTTTTCACATTATGTATCTGCTGTCGCAACTGAGACTTGCGAGCACTCGTATCTGTATCAAACATCTTGACCAAAGTATCCCATGCATCTTTGGGATTCTCAGCATCCTGAATGTGTATGAGCATAGCATCAGAAATGCATATAGACAAATAATGCAGCACTTTGAATGCTCTCTCTGACCATTGCTTATGAGCAATAAGCTGCTGCTGTGTAGGTTGCCGAGGTAGCTCAGGCTCTGGCTCAGCACCTGTAATGAGATTCCAAAATCCTTTCCCTTTCAAGAAACTCTTTATCCTGTACTTCCATGCCTGGAAGTTCTTCCTATCCAGCTTTTCACCAACAATCTGAACTGGATTGTCCGACATGTTGCTCAATGCGTACACCTTCCGCACACTTCAAAACTGTAAATGAGCCTTCCTCAGCTCAACCACACTCCAATGAATGTTCCAGATACTCCAAGGTAGCCAACAAACTCCAAATTTGATGTATGAAATCAACCTGTAATCATCCAAGATGAACTGACTCACGCAATGCGGGATACCCTGAATTGACACGCCTTCCAAGGCTCCAAATCACAATGTAATGGTGCAATCAAGTATAGGCAACTTGCATTGACACCTAATGAACCTTAATGTTGAGTATCAACTCCATCTGACATGTGTAATTATCAATTTTTGAAAACCCCTTTTTTTGTTTTTGGAAAAACCAGAAAAACCAGTAATGATTTGGCTCTAATTTCTTCAATATTTGACCAAATTGAGCAACCAGGCATTCATTGGCTTAGCAATAGTGTCCATCAACTCCATGTGAGATGAATTTGTCCAATTGTAAAACACCAAAGATTAATTGCTCGATTAAAATGCTCTGTTTCTCTGCAACCAGTGGACAGCCTGTTTTAATCAGCTCATTCCCAGCTCAATTAGGCATCATTGACCAAACAAATCACATAGCCCTCTTCTCCAAGATGTAAAGCATCCAATTGCTAAGGAATTTTTGGAATATATCAAGCACCAAGTGAGAAATCAATCTCCTCGTAGTGAAAAAACCAGAAATATGCTCTGTTTTCTCTGTATGGACTGCGCCGCCTACTGTAGGGCCCTTTGGGAAGCTTTATGATGATAATTGATGAGTGCTACAAGTGCCCAAGACACCTAGGTATGTGTGCAATCCACCAATGGTTGGATTTGAGCCAAAATCACACTCCAAATGCTTCAATTTTGGGCTTCTTTTTCACTATTTTGTGAGAGCTCAAAAACCAGAGTTTTTCACTCAATTAAATACATCCAAATTGCTCCAAAATTTGTTCAAGGCTTGCACATGGGTTGCCAATACTTCCCTCTTTGTCAAATACATATGTCTTTTGCCAGAATCACACGTATTTCCACCATACATCAATGTTCCCAAGCTTTAATGGAAAGCTTCAAAAACCAGAATTTTGCTTTGCTTTGATTTGCTCTATTTTGCTTTGCTTTTGCCTGTTTCACCTGCAATCCGCTCAAGGATGTTTAGAAGACCTTACCCGGTAGGCCAAGCTTTCAGATCTGATAGTATTTGGTGTGCTCCAAGCTTCACAGCTCCAATGGCAAGCTTCACAGCTTCTCTTCACAGCTTCTTCTTTTCCCTCTTCACTCACTCACTCATAAACCCTAATAAACAGCACAAGGCTCTAATACCATGTTGAAAGAACGGTAGAGGAGGAGGAGACACACACACAGGAGCAAACCCTAATGTATATTACAAACCCTAACCATAGAGGGAAGCAATGTCCACTCTCACACAAAGCATAATGCACTAATCCATAATCCACACAACACACAATGAGTTGTGTCCACACTCTACTAACCCTAGCTAATGTCCACACACTATGACCAGCTGGACACGCGGTCATTTATGTCTCACATGTTCCTACCTAATCTGCCAGCACATAGCATAGCTGGCTCACACTGACATCGAGCTTGAATCTCAACAGACCCCCTGAGCCAAGAGGAGTTACATGCAATCCATCAAAAGAAGGCAGCTAAAGAACAGGCTGAGCTTAAAAAGATACAAGCGAGAGTCGAAGCCAAAGAACGTCAACAGCGTGCTAGGAGACAACGAGAAGCCAACTTGGAAATTACGCAAGTATTTTTCGAGGAAGCAGAGGAGGATGCACTGGAATCTGACCCACTTCACCCAATTGAGTTACAGAGTCCTTACGAGGAGGTGCTGTATAATGCATTATTGGATACAGGAGCTCAACACAATTTGCTATCATATGGCGTGTGGTGTCAACTGGGAAAACCACCTTTAACCAAGAGTTCTATCCAAGTTCAAGGAATCAACAAGAAGAAAACCCCTGTCTCAGGAATTCTGCACACTCCGGTTGCTTATGGGAACCATAATTCAAAGCTTTTTGGTTGTGCCTGCTGGTACCATGGAAGGGACTGTAATCTTAGGGTGCAAATGGATGATGGCCACCAAGTGCAATATCGATTGGGCAACCAGACAAGTCACAACGCAAGAACCAACACTAGGTCTGACCGCTCAAAATCCCACACCTAAGTCATCCACTCAAATATTAGATAATGAAAAATCACAAAGTCCAGTGGCAAAACCATCTTCGATTGTTGGCCACCCCTCTAACGATTCAACGCCAAGAGTGGAAACAGGCAAGGTGGTCCCTGAAGCTTCGCTTACTATGCCAAAGAGTACATACAAATGGGTCCCCAAAGCTTTGTTAACAGCTACTTCCCCTGCTCAATCTCGTTCAGCCACCAAGAAGCCTCGTAAAAGGAAAGCAGCTACCCACCCGAGAAAGGGCAATGTAACATCGCGATGGATCCCTAAAAAATTATTAGTAGCCCAAGGGTACTATGAGGGGAATGACCAGATTTGGGTCCCTAAACATAAGTTGAATCCCTCTACATCACCTGTAAAACCTTGCAAACCAATTGTTGCCACCCCAGTGACAATTCAAGACCGTGGTAAGGGAAAGGTAATAGAGTGCTCCGCACCGCACCACTTCTTCCAGAGTTAGTTTGGATTCCCAAACGATATCGATCATTACCACCTAGCTCAGGAAGGGGGGAGACACATGAAGCTTCTAGCTCCTCATGCTAGGCACACACTCATATAGAAGTTTCTACATGCTCTACACCTCCTCTTGTCAACACCCACCGATGAGTCTACGTCTCCCCTTGTAATAGTATCGTCGAAAACCATTTCCTCCATTCGTCAATGGGAGCGTACACTACCATCTCTGCAATTGGTGGATGTGGCCACAAGGGTCATAAAAAGCTATCTGCCCACATCACAACCTATGACCCGCTGGACAAATTGGTTCCAAGAGGCTGCAACATCATTGCAAATAATATGATCTACCCAAGGAAAGGGTACTCACGCTCGACATTATAATGCTTCCTCCTTAACCTTCTCCCCTGACCATGTAATTGCCAAATTCAAGGGGATGTATATATATAGCTTCATACATTTTATTAAAAAAATAGAGAAAAGAAAAACAAAAAATAGTAAAAAGAGCAAGAGCACAAAAACAAGAGAAATATCCGTATACAATCAAGAACTAGATTGACCTGTCATAAACCTACTGATGCTATATCTGTGTTTGCAGATATGGCAGATGCCCGATCATCATACACTTCATCCACTCCTACCTTTGGTGAGAGGTATCATCTGTACCTTTCTCAGATATTCCACATGTGCTATCCTGTAATTGAAACTGAATGGGATCATATAGATGTACTAGCCAGAGAGAAAAATGTTGAGGAATTAGAATGGCTAATTTGCCTATTGACCATGACTGACCCCTACTCCGTAGAGAGGACATATCCCCGATAGCCCAATGCTTTCCTTTTCCACAAGATGACTATCCTCGCATGGTTACATTCTTGAAGAGTTTATGTGGATGGGAAAATGAAAAGGAAATATCTGACAATGATGAATGGACGGATGAAACTCATGGCACTACTGAGGTTGACTTTATTTGTTTGGATGATGCGGATAGAGGCTTAGCCGTAGGGCTAGAGCCAGGACTCTACAACATCCTCTTACCGTATCCTCAATAGTAGTGTGGTGACTGGTAGGTAGGTTAGTGTTTTCAAGTTTTTTCTAGTTTAGATTCCTTAAACAAGTCTTGAAATTTTCACACTGATGTGCCTCTCGAGGTATAGTGCTTGTTAGTTGATTGTACAGGTTGAAAAGTTTGAGGTGGGTTCGCTTTCAAGTCCTGAGACTGCCACAACGTTCATCAAAATATATCTACATCAAATTGCAAGCTGTCTCGTCAAATCAAGGAGATCTCCAATTACAGGTGTAATTCACTCTCTTTCGTTTTTACTGTTCAATTAATTGCATAAACTGTATTGCATGACCACATGAAAATTGTCAATGTACTACTTAGTTTTTGAAGTTGCTTGCATGGCTAGTGTAAATCATTAATGAGCTTAACTTTATTGGAAATATTCCTAGGCAGCATGGCATCTTTAGTTAACCTTGGAATACGATTGTCTTAGGTCTAGGGTCAAACCATCTTAATGTTTGACACTTGGCCATGTGTGTGTTGACCTCTAGGACATAGCTATTACCCCTTTGTCGAAAGGATGCAAGACAAATTATAGTTCAGGAGCGAAGATCAAAAGAAATAGATTTTAAAAAAAAGCCTACAATAAATGGCAATACAAGTCTATGATGTGCTTTAATGTTGGCCTATCGCCTTTTGGTAGGCGAGGAGTATTCTACTCCAAACCGATGCCTTGGTTGGTAGGGGGTAGCCTTGCCTAAAGTGAGCTAATAGATTCCTGGATAATGCCTTGTGTTAAACATGGTACCAGGATCGATGTTAGTTTTGCGTGAGGAAGGTCGCCATTGTGTGTAAAAATTGTCACGTGCATTAAAAAAAAATAAAGGCAAAAACACCGCTAGGTGATGTGCTTGGCGGCGTTGAGGAACGGGCAAAGGACATTGAGGTCGAGGCAGTCGTCGGTGATGCGGGTGATGGGATGATGTTGGAGCTATCGACCGAGAAGGATGGCGATGGCCTGCTCGA
Organism: Cibotium barometz; assembly: GCF_041138505.1. Classification (NCBI taxonomy): domain Eukaryota; kingdom Viridiplantae; phylum Streptophyta; class Polypodiopsida; order Cyatheales; family Cibotiaceae; genus Cibotium; species Cibotium barometz. The sequence continues at coordinate 46,121,931 of NC_141058.1, read as the reverse complement.
ACTCAGTGCAATCCAGAGGATCACGCCAATTCAAAGGGTTTGGCAGAGGGTCGAATTCCTCGTGCGCTTAGACGGTGGTTGTGGTGGGATTTTCGCTTCTTCGAGTGGTGGTTGGTGGGTGGCGGCGGAGTCGGTGAGGGGGGTCGATGAGATGAAGGTCCGGTGGTGAGGCTCGTGTTGAGAAAAGGTGGGGGTCTAGCAAAGGTGGAGGGGATATCTCAGAATGCTGTGTGATTCCTAAGTTGAGGGATAGTGAAATTGGGGAAGGGGGTGTGGGTGATGGGGGTGGAGTGGGAAAGTAAAGGGTATTAAAAGACTAAGGTCAAGTAAAAGGGTAGGATAAGGATGTGTGTGTAAATGGACTTATGGTCCACTAGCTCACCTATTTAAAGGTGAAGCTAGAAGGCATTATGTAGAGTGCAAAGGCCAAGTTGTATTCATAAGCAACTGAATATAAACAAGATGTGTTCTTGTATTTTGTGGGTCTCTCTCCTCCACTCATCTTGATCTAGCATAAGCACCACGTTCTCTCAACATGGTATCTAGAGCTTGGGTAGATTAGGTCACATTTTTTGTGGTGTAGACTAGGTTATCCACATCTCACTTCTTGTGGAGATGTGGAGGCCTTCCAGCTGCTTGCGGAGGCCATATCTTGGCTTGATCTCAACTAGGAAGATGAAGCATACCCCCGGGCGTTAGTTTTGTACAACCAATTGTAGGCTTACATCTCTCTCAGCCGTGCCATTGCACTCTGAGAGCAGGCCGGCGCACGATTTCTGCAGCGCTGGTTTTCGTACATCTATTCGCAGTCTGTGGGTAAGCTCAAGCCACACAAGCTTAGGGCTTTTGAAGCCCTAAGTCTCAAGGCCAATTAAGGTTCCAATGGGCCAATTGGATTAATCCAAGTAATGGGATGAGATAAATCCAAAGAATAAAAGAAAATACCCAAAAATGAGTAAATGCACACATAAGATGAAGAATTGACTGAGTACAAGGTTTATTAGTGAAAAATTAAGAGATATTACTAAAAAATGAGATATTTTAGAATAATGATGCATTTTTGACACCTTGGTAAGGAAAGGGGGACCTTTGAGGTAGGCACCTTTTTCACATGTGTGGAAGGGTCTTTTAATTCAAAAATTTATGATTTTTTTTATCTCTCCTCGATCAAACCAAATAAAAAAAGGGAGCCAAACTGGTCCAAATCTTGTCCAAATTGAGTCAAACTGAACCTGGAAAATTCTAGAATCCAGTTGGACTTGGTTAGTGGCCTCCCTCACCTATAAAGGAATTTTTGGTAAATTTATTTTTATGCAAAAAGAGGAATTCCCATGATATTTGAGATCCAAGTAATTAAATGGTAAAAGAGGAATTTTTGGCATAATTCAAATTATGAGTATTTATCAAAAGTGAATTTTTGAGTATTATTATTTTTATTGGGAAATATGGGTAGAATTGATTTTTGTAAATCCCATGAATCTTTTACTCAAAAAGAAGAATAATGAATATATCTTACTTGAGAAATTTGAGAAAGAATATGAAAATATCCATCAAGAAAACTTGGATAATTCTTATTTAGAAAAGAGAATCTAGAATCCCTAGGAGGATTGAGGATCCAATGAGTAAACGAAAGTTTAGAATTAATTCTCATTGATGAAGCTTAAGGAATAAAAATACAATATGTAAATGCTCTTTCTAAGTTTTTACTATTCAATTCTGATAAGGTTTATTTTTCCTTTTTAAACCTTCAACAACACTCTGATACGTAGATTCAATGGGATCGAGAAAAAGTTCCTTTAACTAGGCCAAGCAATTGGCAGAAGCTTAGAAAGGTCCTATCAGTATCGAAAGTAGAAAACGGTACTAAAAGTGGATGTGATAAGATGTGATGTGGATCTGAATGAATGTAAATGAACTTGATGGGATGTGATTAGATGAGCTGTAAATGTGATAAGAGGTGATAAGATGTGATGTGGATCTGAATGAATGTAAATGAACTTGATGGGATGTGATTAGATGAGATGTAAATGTGATAAGATGAGATGTAAATGTGATGTGATAAGATGTGAATGTGATGTGATGAGATGTGATGTGAGTGGATGAGATGTAAATGTGATAAGAGGAGATGTAAATGTGATGTGATAAGATGTGAATGTGATATGATGAGATGTGAGTGGATGTGATGAGATGTGGATGAGATGTGATGTGATGTAAATGGATGTGGATGTGAATGTGAGGAGATGTGGATGAGATATGATGTGATGTAAATGGATGTGGATGTGAATGAGATGTGAAAGGATGTGATGTGGTGTAAATGGATGAGAATGAGATGTGATGTGATAGATGTGCATGTGAATGAATGGATGGATGAATGAATGTGGATAGATATGAATGTGGATGGATGAATGGATGTGGATAGATATGAATGTGGATAGATATGAATGGATGGATGAATGAATGTGGATAGATATGAATGTGGATAGATATGAATGTGAATGAATGAATGGATGTGGATGAATGTGATGAATGATAGATGTGCATGTGAATGAATGGATGGATGTGGATAGATATGAATGTGAATGAATGAATGGATGTGGATGAATGTGAATGAATGATAGATGTGCATGTGAATGAATGGATGGATGTGGATAGATATGAATGTGAATGAATGAATGGATGTGGATGAATGTGAATGAATGATAGATGTGCATGTGAATGAATGGATGGATGTGGATAGATATGAATGTGAATGAATGAATGGATGTGGATGAATGTGATGAGCTGTGAATTGATGAGAATGAGATGTGATGTGATAGATGTGCATGTGAATGAATGGATGGATGTGGATAGATATGAATGTGAATGAATGAATGGATGTGAATGAATGTGATGAGCTGTGAATTGATGTGGTGTGATAAGGATAGATGTGAATGTAATGTAGTGTGGATGGAAGGAATGAGGTGTGATATGGATAGATGTGAATGGAACGAATGAGATGTGATATGGATAGATGTGGATGTGGATGTGATGTGATGTGGATGGACGTGAACGAGATGTGATAAGATGAGGATGGATGTGACGAGATATGAATGAATGTGGGATGTGAATGGGTGTGATGGATGTGAATGAATGTGATGAGATGTGAGTGGATGTGGTGAGATGTGAATGTGATGTGAATGGATGTGATGTAATGTGGATCGAGTTAGATATGAATGGATGAGATATGATGTGGATAGATGAGATGTGATGTGATTGTTGAGATATCGAGCTCTAGTGAGGCGGTGGACACTGATGACCCGCCTGGGGGATAGGCCCCGCACTTACACCACTGGCATGGTTGGTGAGATCTTGGGTGATATGCGGCCAGTGGGATGACAGGCTGTGTGACAGCCACTCTAGAGACTGGCATAGTTATAGCGCCAGCTCATTTAGTCGGGTTCACACTATAGAGAACCCGTGTATGTATTTGGTTGAGTACCTTTCATATTGTGTGTACTCTTATTCTTGTATATGGTGTGTTGAGTGTTGAGTAGAGAAGAAGAAGATTTTCAGCCTCTCACCTTGTGTGTTCTCTATTAGGGTTTTGTGAGTGTGTGTGTGTGCTTGCAAGAGCTCAAGCTCTCTTCCCCCCTGCATCTTTTCATGGTATCAGAGCCTGGTTCGTGCTAAGGGCTGAGCTGCAAGCAAGAGAACCACAGGAAGCGGTACGAGGGTAAGAGCTGCAACTACTCTTCCCTATTGTGTTGGTGACTACACCCTTGTCGGGAGCTCTACGGGAGGCACCGGCAAACGATCTCCGATTGAGGAGCTTTCTTCGCGGGAGTGAAGCTACAGGGCAACTATGCAGTCCTTTGGACTGTCCTTTGGACTGAAATTTTCGGGCCGAAAACGCGTTTCGGGCGCGTCTGGACCTCCGTTTTTCAGAAAGCAGGCGATTTCGAGCACTGCGGGTAAGTCATCGATTCTCTACAGAACTCTGTTTTACAAACTGCAGGAAGACAGATTGACTGTGCAGACACTGTGGGTGCTGCAAAGAGGTCTACAGTTGCCATTGGGTGTATGTATGCACATTGAAGTCACTGATTGTGACATTTGAGTACTCCAGTACCGCTGTGCAGAAAATACTGCAGGTTGTGCAGAAAAACCAGAGTGCAGTTTCTGGTAAAATTGTGTGTTTGGCAAGATGTCTAATGATGGCATAACACAGATTGTGGCTGAGAAGCTGGACAAGAATAACTTCCATGCTTGGAGGTTCAGGTTAACGAATTTCCTGATGGGAAAAGGTTATTGGGACTACATAGAAGGTGAGCATGAAGAGGCACCGGAGATACCGGATATAAATCCGACTGCTGCAGATGTGAAAGAGTTTAAAGATTGGAACCAAGGAGCCAGGAAAGTAATGTATTGGCTTTCCATTAGTATACAGGACACCATGATTGGGCACATTCAGGATGCCAAGTCCCCCAAGGAGGCGTGGGACACCTTGGTAAAGCTTTATGAAACAAATACCAAGGCACGTAAGATACAGTTGAAGAATGAACTTCATACTGTGGAGAAAAAGAGCATGTTTGTGAATGACTATGCGTTGAAGATAAAGGGCATTGTGGAATCCCTTGCATCTATTGGTGTGTCAGTAGATGATGATGACAAGGTGGAAGTCTATTTACGTGGTCTCGGGCCACAATACAAGGCGTTTAAGACGTCTATTCAGACTCGGGAAAACATTCCCAACTTTACAGATTTGGTGTCTATGCTGATTATCGAAGAGAAGAGCTTGGGTGAAGACCAACAGTCTTCACAAAGCAAGAACAGTTCAGAGCAACAGGCCTTCTACACGAGTTCAGGAAGAGGACGAGGTAGAGGAGGCCGTGGACGCGGTCAAGGAGGTGGCCGAACAGGTAATCAGAATTATGGTCAGCAGCAGCAGCAGCAACAACAGTCCCAGAATCAACAACAACAACAACAACACGCAGGTGGAAGAGGCAAATTCAGAGGCAGGGGGAGTCAAAGAGGCCGTGGAAATTGGCAAAGGCAATATAATGATGCACGTGAATGCTACTATTGTGGTAAGCCAGGACATGTGCAGTCAGAATGTTATAAGAAGCAGGCTGACATGCAAAATGGGAAAGTACAGCAAAACAACTATGCATCCTCAAGCAGAAATAATGAGGACAATGAAAGGTTGTTTGTTATGCAGCATGTTGTAAATGCCATGTCTGAAAATGTTGATGCAGCACAAAAGGATAATGTATGGTATGTGGATTCAGGCGCTTCGAACCACATGACGAGTCATGGGGAGTGGTTCAAGGAGATGAAGAACCCGGAAAGACCAGGTTTTGTGGAAACAGGGGATGACACTGCTCATCCAATTGCCCACGTTGGAGATGTGCCATTATCTATGCAGGATGGCAAAGTGAAGTACCTTGCAGATGTACTTCATGTACCGAACATAACAAAGAATCTGGTTTCAGTTGGCCAGATGATTGAGCAGGGGTTGCAGGTTCGGTTTAACCCTGATGGGTGTTATGTTGAAGATTTCAAAGACAAGTGCAGGTTGGTTGCAAAAGGCAACAGAGTGGGCAGAATGTTTACGTTGGATGTAGACATGCCTGAAATGAGTGCTGCGATGTTTGCAAATGGTTCAGGAGTTGTTGCAGACACAGACATATGGCATAAAAGAATTGGACATGTAAATGTACAGAGATTGAAGTCTATGCAGACAAAAGGAATTGTGACAGGGCTGCCAAAATTTAAAGTGGAAGGTATGCAGAAAATCTGTGAAGCATGCCAATTTGGGAAGCAAACAAAGCATGTGTTTCCACGTAACAGATATGTGAGCAGAAATGCACTAGATGTTGTGCATTCAGATGTATGGGGTCCTACGAAGACCGTGTCTATGGGAGGCTGCAGGTACTATGTCACTTTCATTGATGACCACACAAGGAAAGTGTGGGTATATTTCATGAAGGAGAAGAGTGAGGTTTTCACTCACTTTCAGAATTTCAGAGTTTTGGTTGAAAAGCAAACAGGAAAATATGTCAAGTGCCTAAGGTCAGATGGAGGGGGAGAATACTTCTCCAATGAGTTCTCTGAATTTCTGAAGAAGAATGGAATTCGGAGACAGTATACATGCAGATACACTCCGCAGCAAAATGGAGTTGCTGAGCGGAAAAACAGGCACATTGCTGAGATTGCGCGGGCATTGATGGAAGAGAAAAATATGCCGCATTGCTATTGGGCTGAGGCTGTTTCTACAGCAGTATACATCATGAACAGGACTCCAACTGCAGCCATACATGATGTAACTCCAGAGGAGAGGTTTACTGGCAGAAAACCAGATTTATCTCATCTGAAAGTTTTTGGATGCATTGCATATGTGCATGTGCCAGATGAGTTGAGAACCAAGCTGGATCCGAAAGCTGAAAAATGTGTGTTTATTGGATATTCCCTTGAGCAAAAGGGATACAGGTGTTATAACCCTGCTACACGTGAGTTGAGGGTAAGCAGGGATGTTGTCTTTGATGAGATGAGCAGTTGGTATGCTGCTGAAAAAGAAGCTGTTGGGGCAGATGTGAGTGGAAGTGTGGTTGCACAGAATGCAGGTCAGCAATCACAGTCTTTGAGTGGACCAGGAGAGTCCTCATCTAGTGGGTCTACTGATAGACCATGGAGTGGCAGGCTGCGTCATAATACCAGCCCTGCAAATGTGGTTAGTACATCACGTAAAGGAAAGGAGAAAGTGGTTGAGCCCCTTGGTATGCCTGACATTTCTGCAGGGCATTCTCATGTTGATGGAGAGTCTAGTGGCTCAGATATGAGCCTTGATGAGGAGCTTGGGATCCCAGCTATGAGAACACCTGGTGTAAAGAAGGCTATGGAAGCCATGAATGAAAAGCTGCGAAGATCTGGGAGAGTGAAAAATCCTGTGCAGAGATTTACATATGATGGTTATGTGGCACATCACTATGCATATATGGCAAAGGTTGTGCAGGTTGTTGAGCCCACATGCATTGATGAGGCTGTTGGAAATGTGAATTGGGAAAAAGCTATGGATGAGGAGATGGATGCACTATATGGAAATGAAACTTGGGATTTAGTGCAATTGCCTGAAGGCAAGAAAGCCATTGGCTGCAAGTGGGTGTACAAAGTTAAACATAATAGTGATGGAAGCATAAACAGGTACAAGGCTAGATTGGTAGCCAAAGGATATGCGCAGACATATGGGATTGATTATGAGGAAACTTTCAGCCCAGTTGCCAAGATGGCAACGGTGAGAGTTGTGATAGCAGTGGCTGCGTCAAAGCAATGGTCTTTACATCAGATGGATGTAAAGAATGCATTCTTGCATGGGGATTTGCAAGAAGAGGTGTATATGTTGCAGCCACCTGGATATGAGGATGTGGGTCACCCCGAGCATGTTTGCAGGTTGAAGAAAGCCTTGTATGGCTTAAAGCAAGCACCAAGAGCATGGTCTGACAAGATTTCTGAATATCTTGTCACTATTGGCTTTCATGTAGCCAATGCAGATTTCTCGCTGTATGTGAGACATGGTGATAGAGGAGTTGTGCTTGTCGTCATCTATGTAGATGACTTGATCATTACAGGGGACCATGATGCAGAGATCTTCGATGTAAAGATCTTGCTTAGACAGAAGTTCGAGATGAAGGATCTGGGGGAGCTCAGATATTTCTTGGGCATTGAGGTGATTAGGTCACCACATGGTATTGGATTACTGCAGAGACAGTATGGCTTGGACATGTTGTCCAAGTATGGTATGACAGGCTGTAAGCCTATTTCTGTGCCATTGGATCAGAATGGCAAGTTGAGTGCAGACTCAGGAGAGATCTTGGAGGATCCTACTATGTACAGGAGCATAGTAGGAAGTTTGATCTACATGACGATCACCAGACCAGATTTGAGCTATGCTGTTGGGTTGGTGAGTCAGTTTATGCAGGTTCCACGGAAACCGCATTTGGATGCTGTGAGACGCATACTGAGGTATGTGAGGTCTACTTTGCATTGTGGACTATTCTATGAGACTGGGAAAGAGATATGTGTACATGGGTACACAGATGCTGATTGGGCTGGTAGTATCTCAGATAGAAGATCTACCAGTGGATTCATGTTTTCTTTGGGGAGTGCTGCTGTGACTTGGAGCAGCAAGAAGCAACCTACGGTTGCTCTATCGAGTACAGAGGCCGAGTACAGAGGAGCTGCTATGGCAGCATGTGAGGTAGCTTGGTTGAGAAAGCTACTTGCAGATTTGGGTCTATCAGTGGATAGACAAGTTGTCATTTTCTGTGACAACATTAGTAGTATACAGTTGGCCAGGAACCCAGTCTTTCATGCTCGTACGAAACACATAGAGGTCCACTACCACTTCGTCAGACAGGTGGTGAGCGTTCTGGTGGTTACCAATGATGCCATAGGTACACCAATGAAGAAATGATTGGAAATTAGAATTCACGCTAGATATTTTGGAGGATTATGATCAGTGATACTATGGTTTCATTAAAAGATTGTTTTAAAGACAGCTGAATTTATAAAATAGGCAATTTTATATTGGGTGTGTAAGTGGTGTGACTATCTGGAAGTTTGCTTGAAGCGTAGGCTACGGGGCCTGCGATCTCTTTTCCCTGGTACTTGGGTTAAAACATAACCAAATTCCTAAATGGATCCTATCACTATAATGGTTGGGCGGTTGGCTAACCCATGGGATTGGATGGTGGGCTGATGCATCCCTAAATTGAGACTCAATTCTGTTAAGTTACGATAGATGAAGTAAATCCTGGATAGTCCTTGTTCTATAGAAACGAATTAACGACTGTGCCTCTTGATGAGGAAAAATGCGTTGGTCTCTATGTTCCAAGTACAAGTCTTGTCCTTGATCTGACCATGTGACTTACGGGTTCGATCGGATCAGTTTGGTTAGTTAAGGTTCTTGACTATGTTAGAATAGATTTTTCTCGGTGGAATCGCCTATGTCTTCTGGGTGAGGAAAGTTTTTCCAGATTCGGTTTTAAAAGAACCGAGGGATTAGTCTCTTGTCCGGATATCCGTGGGTGAGGCCCCGAGTGGGAGACTCTCCCGTGCGCAAGAAGTGCTACTTCCACTGCTAGCACCCCATAATTTGTTGCACGGAGGGGGCAGGGATCTTTCAATTGGTATTAGAGTGAATTGGCTAAAGTGGATCAACCGAGAAGCAAGAAATGTAAAAAATTTATGAAGTACCAGTAAAAGATTGTAATTGTGTAATGAAATTCATACAAATTAATATTCCGAATGAAGATTCATAAATTGGAAATTGGGTCTTCAGATGGAAGTACTGCAATTGTATGGAATCCCTGACTTGCTTGAGGCCTAGATATGATGGTATTTACCTTATAGTTCCAAGGACCGTGACTACCTGTATATACCGTGTATATCTGCAGCTCTTTACTGAGACAATATATATGAGTAAATCTAAGACTTTGAAGTTATAAGCAAAAATGCTATCCAGAGGATGAATTTGAATGCTGGTTGATATGATTTTTGAATTCTGGTTGAGAATTGATGAATTAATATTGAAAGATGATGATTTTTGAATTCTGGTTGAAAGAAGATAAGTTGAACAAAGCCACAATGAGGATGAATGGGATGAATCCCAGTGATGATGTTAGTAACTAGAAGACGATTATGACTTTAGCAAATCACTATGAGATTAGTGGATTGTGCTGACAGATTGGTGCTGTGGTTAATCTTTAACCCAGTGGATCTAATTAAGGGATGACAAATTGAGAACATACATAACTGAAATTCTCGTGGAGGAATGTTCAAATGAAATTTTTGGTCTGATGGACCATTATTGTGTTAAGAATATGAATGAATTATTCTCTGGTAATGAGTTCTGTATGTTCTTCTTGTAGAAGGGACCTTTATCCCAGGATTCTATGGGGGGCTGACCAAACTTTAAAGAATCCCAGAATCAGTTGGATCTAAATTCGGATTTGAATTATAAATAAAGTGGTCTTTTCACCTGAGTGTTTTGGTTAATTTGGAAAAAAAAGGGACTTAACAAGAATTTTCATATTGATAGGATCATGGATCGAGGTCGTCGTGGTGGGAATGTTAACCCCCAACTCAATGAGGAAGAGATCAACCTGAATGTTCGTAAAACTCTTCATAGATGGCAACCTGGACCTTTCAAAGGTGAAGGGGAAAACTTGGGTGAGGCTGTGGAGAAGTGGATCGAAGCAATGGAAGAATACTTTGATGTCACCAGGTACAATAGAAAAAGTAAAATGACTCATGCAAGGCTGAAGATAGTAGAAACAGCAAGAGTGGCATGGAGAAACCACTGCGAGACAAACCGTTTGGATCGGAACACCCAGACAAACCGTTTGGATCGGAACACCCAGACATGGAATGATCTCAAGATTTACCTAAGGAAGAGATTATGTCCTCCCGGCTTTTTGGAAACCAAGATGAATGAATTCTTAGAGTTAACCCAGGGGAGCAACCCAGGGGAGCAGAACTATTGAACTGTGTCACCATGTGAGACCCCCGCTCCCTTTGTGATGGCCCCTCCGAGGGCACTGGTGGCGGAAGCAGCGTCAGCCTCTCGCGCGGGGCAGGGATCCACACTATGGGCCTCGCCCCACGGCGGATGTCCGGACAAGAGACTAGCCCGGCGGTTCCTCCGAAACCGAACCTGGAAAAACTTCCCTTGCTTGGAAGGCACGGGCGATTCCACCAGGAAAATCATCTAACGGGAGAATTGATCTAACAAGTCAAAGTCTTAACTAACTAAACTGATCCGACCGAACTCGAAAGTCACATGGTCAGATCAAAGAAGGGACTTGCATTTGGTCCATAGAATCACCGCTTTTTTCCTCCTTTAGCGAGGCACAGCCCGCTGATTCCCTCCCACAGAGAACAAGGGTCTTCTAAGACTTAATCTAACTAACGTAACTTAATCGTAATTATTTGTATCGCAAGAATCCCCCGATCCAGCCTACCGGCCCATGGGTTAGGCAACCACCCAACCACTGTATTGGTGGGATTCCTTTATAAAATTTGGTTATGTTTTGCCCGTGTACCAAGGAAAAGAGTTCCCAGGTCCCCTAGCCGGCGCTTCAAGTAAAATTTAAGGTAGGCATACCACTTACACACCCAATATGAAATTGCCATTATAATAGATTCGGCTGTCTTTAAAACAATCCTTCAATTAAATCATAGTATTACCGATCATAGTCCTCCAAAATATTGAGTCCATTGTTTTATAAAATATATCATCCGGACTCTCCGTTGAAGACCAACTGGTCAACCAACGAGATCCAATATCGAAATTCCATTCACAAAAGTCATTCTTTTGGTTCATCCGTATCTTCATCGATGTATGATGGGTGTCCTAGCAACCGTGAGCCCGTGCATCACTTGGTCAGAACCTTCTAGGATCCTACTTAGGTGTCCTAGCACTTCACTCAGGGATCGCTTCGTCGGTCCTCGCCCATCGTATCAGAAGCGCACCATTTTAACCATACTAAGGCTGGTCAAGATCTCGGTAGGTTTTGCCGCGAGCGACATCCCTCGACGACTCCCTGCCAGCTGTTGCAACGAGTCTCTCCTTAGTTAAACACATACCAAATGCTTCCTCGAGCATTCTGGCATAAAACAGTCCTTTTAAAGAAAATAGAGGTTCTATGCAAGTAGAATTCTCGGTTCGAGATTGGTTCTACAAAACCCTTTTCCTTTAATCCATATTTTCTTAATGAGAATCATTGATCTCTCATGAGGGTAATCTACCCATAATTTGACTGAATTTCCAACTAGATTCTTGGTGATTTTGGTTAAGGGAAAACTATGCTAATTCAACGGTAGTCTATTCTTTGTGTCAAGAATTGGAATTGGTCTCACGAGCTTTTTGCATTCAGATTGAGAGATGGGCAAGTAATTTACTGGTCACCATTCTTACAGTCGTGGTCTAACCAAAATTATTCGGTTTACTTCTAACTTTGATTCCAAGGATTTTCTTCAGATAAACATCTACTGAACTTCTAACCGTAAGGAAAATTCCAACTTTATGAATTTCATTCCTTCCTAACCATAATAGATTAAGAAATGTTTCTACATGAGAATATTGGATTTTTATAAAAATACTCTTCTTCCAATAATCTAATTTTGCTTAAACATCAATTTGGTGATTTATTCACATAAAATATCTAGGAATATTCTTTCTACCAATTTAATTATCAACCCTAATTTTCTAGGTGGATTTATGGTGAAAATTCTTCTTTTGTCACCGAAATTTAATTTAAACCTTTCTCTAATTAAAATACCATTAAAATTCTTCTTTTAAATTAAATACAAATATCTATTTTTTGAATATGCTTAAAATTTCTCTTTTTGCATTTAAATGATTGAATTCCAAATGCCATGGAAATTTCTCTTTTATCATTTAAAAATTCTTATACATAAAAATAAATTTATCTTAAATTTATCTTTTTTGAATTAAATAAAAATATCTATTATTTTAAATATGCCAAAAATTCTTCTTTTTGTATTTAAATATTTAAATTCTAAATGTCATGGGAATTCCTCTTTTATCATTTAAAAATTTCTTATGCATAAAAAAAAATTATCTAAAACTTCTTATTTTTTTAAAAATATTTATTCATAAATACTAAAATTGATTTCACATGAATATGATGAAAATCATTCTTTTTGCATAGGATGTCCAATCCTAGAATATGGTAGGAAGTCCTCTTTTAGCATTATGCATAAAAATAAGATGTGTATTTTTTTGAAAATTTTAACATAGCTTCGTTATTATTGATAATTTTTAATTTTTTTCTCAAAAGAATAAAACATTGTAATGCAAATATAATAGAAGATCTACTCTTAAGCTTAAATCTAAACTATGAATTTAAATCATAATTTAAATCATAATCATAAACTTAATTAGGATTATTCTACTAGATTAAGCTATTTCCATTATTCCTCTTTTCCCAAATTGATAGGATTATCTCTTTCTCATTTAGAATCACTTAAAGTAGTTTTTAATTACTTACAAATATTCTTAAAGAATTTACCATTATTTTGTTAACATAAAAGCATAAAAATATCATTTTCTTATTCTCTAGCTTAACAAGCTTAGAGTTTGGTTTTGAAATAAGAATTTATCAATGAGAAGCATTCTAACTAAGCATAAAGATTAACTTTTTCTTGATTACACATTAAAATTCTTAGGGAAAGCTTGATTTGAATTTAAAACAACCAATTAAAAACTTCTCAAGCTTGAGAGGGGTTGAGAAGAGGAGTCATTTGAGAATATTAACAAAAAAAACCATAAAATTCATTCTTACCTCAAGGAGTAGCTTGCTTCTTTTCTAGAAGTGAAGCCCCCAACAAATCAATTGGTTTAGCAAGTGGAGAAGAGAGCTCCAAGAGTTTTTCAGGAGAGAGAGAAGCTCCAAGCTCCCCAAAAGTAGAGGATTTTTAAGGGATAATAGAAAATATGATTATTTTAATGAAATACTGGCATGGTATAGTTCACAGATGAGAATACAAAAGAATGAGGGTCCATTTATAGGTGAGGTAGGTCACTAACTGAGTCCAACTGGGTTCTAGAATTTTCCAGCTTCAGTTTGACTGAATTTGGACAAGATTTGGACCAAATTTGGCTCCTCTTTTGATTCAGTTTGAGAGGAGAGATAAAAATATCACAATTTTTTTTGAATTAAAAAACCTTTCCACACATGTGAAGGAGGTGCCTACCTCAAAGGTCCCCCCTTCCTTACCAAGGTGTCAAAAATTCATCATTTTTTCAAAATATCTCATTTTTTAAGTAATATCTCTTAATTTTTAACTAATAAACCTTGTACTCAATCAACTAACCTTATGTGAGAATTTACTCATTTATGGGTATTTTCTTTTATTCTTTGGATTTATCTCATCCCAACACTTGGATTAATCCTATTGGCCCATAGGAACCTTAATTGGATCATAATCCAAAAATTTCTGAAAATCTAGACCCTTAGGCTAAGGTCCCTTATATCATTTCGAATTGATTCCTAATGTACATTGGAGAATTTATTTTGAACTTCTATTTTAGGGAAATATATTTTAGATATTAGGAGAATTTTTATATCTAAAAATATCTCAATATTGAATTAACTCTCTCTAGAATTTTTCTTCTCTCTAGGCAAAAACAAGGAAAAATAATATTTTCTTACATTCTGAAATAGGGAATGATTACAGGGGATTGAGGTAAAAGCTTATTCATTATTCAGGCCGAGGAGGAATCTTACATCCTCTCCCACTTAAAAAACGCGAGATGTCCTCATCTCGCAAAGTGGGGGTAATCTTTTGCCAACTCTTCTTCTTTCTCCCAGGTGGCATCTTCTAGAGGGAAGAACTTCCACTTGACTAAAAACTCTCTGAGGACTTTGCTCCTAAGAACCTTTTCCCAAACGTCAAGGATTTCTTGAGGTTGGAGTACCATATGGCCTTGAGTTGGAGAAATCAATTGTTTATCATCAAGCATGTGACTCGGACTGGGTACATATTTCTTAAGCAAACTGACATGGAATACATTATGTACCTTGAGATGGGAGGCAGAAGAAGTTTATAAGCTAGATCACCTACTTAATTTATAACAGCATATGGTCCACAGTATCTAGGAGAGAGCTTCTTGTACTTCCCTAAAGATAAGGAACTTCTTTTTGGTCGTACTCGAATGAAGACCATATCTGATTCTTCAAACTCTCTCTCTGATCTCTTTTTATCTACATATTGCTTTTGCCTATCTTGGGATGCCTTAATATCTTTAAAAATTGATTGCATTTGCTGGTCCATGTCATCAAGCATTTGTCTAGACATTTTGACTCTGATTAATGGGTCGGTAAGGCAATCTTCTCCATACAGAGCTAAGGGCTCATCCCAATGCTTCGATGAGATAAGAAGCATTGTAAGCAGATGCAAATGGCTTAACCACTTCTTGGGTTCCTTGCTAGAGCATGATCGAAGGATGTCTTCTATTACCTGATTCACTCTTTCAGTCTGGACATTTGTTTTGGGGTGATAGGCTATACTGAGATCCAAGAAAGTTCCTACTACTTCAAAGAATGAAGTCTAGAATTTTGATGTGAACTTGGGATCTCTGTCACTTACTATCCTCCTGGGTAAGCCATGAAATCTGAAGATTTCTTTAAGGAAAACTCTGGCAACATCCACTGCAGTGTATTTTTCTTTTACTAGAATCAGATGGGCAACTTTGGTTAGTTTGTCAACTACCACAAAAATGGAGTTGTAACCTGATTGCACTGAAGGTAATCCAATGACAAAGTCCATACTGATACATTCTCACTTCATTTGTGGAATGTCTAGAGGCTGCAGTTTTCCTGGCATGTTGACTCTCTCTGCCGCCTTGATTCTCTGACACATTAAGCATTGCCGCACATGATCAAGTACATCTTTTTTGAGTCCTGGCTAAAAGAAGCTTTTCTTTACAGACATATAGGTTTTTATAAACCCTGGATGTCCAGCTATCAAGCTATCATGGGCTTCTCTCAGAATCCTTCCCTTCTTTATTCCCTCATCATTGGGAATGCATAGCCGATTATTATAATACATGCATCCTTCATCCAATTTGTACCCAAGAACTCAACTCATTTCCTGAGGAGTCTTGCTTTCCTGCATTAGAAGGGTAGCAATAGGGGCAAAGAATTTGTCCTGCATGATTCTCTCCCTTGCTTCAATTATTAATGGATTTGACACCACCGAAATTGCAAGCAAGGAGGCTTTTCTGGTGAGCGCATCTGCCACCACAGTTTCTTTCCCTGGCTGATACTTAATTTCAAAATTGAATTCCTGCAGGGTTTGCATCCATCTCCTTTGACACATGTTGAGATCCCTTTGGATGAAGATCCACTTCACACTTTGATGATCTATCATTAAGGTGAACCTCTGTCCCAAAAGATAATGTCTCCACAACTTCAGAGCATAAACTACTGAGAGTAACTCCAAGTCATGGATGGCATAATTTCTCTCATGTGTTCTAAGCTTTCTGGATTCATAGGCCACTGCATGACCTTTCTGCATATAAGAGCACCGCCTAAGGCAAACCCATTGGCATCAGTAACTACTTCAAAAGGTGTGGTAAAATCTGGTAATTTAAGAACAAGGTTGGTTATTAAGGCTGTCTTCAACTTATCAAAGGCACTCTGACACATAGCAGACCACTGAAAAGTGTACTCTTTTTGAGAAGGTTACTTAAAGGGGATGCTATCTGAGCATACCTAGATATAAAGATCCTATACCATCCGGTTAATCCTAGGAATCCTCTGACTTCCTTTACCGTCTTGGGTTCCGGCCAATCTACAACTGCTTGGATCTTTGCGGGGTCAAGAGAAATCCCATCTTTAGACACTATGAATCCCAAGTATTCCACCTGGTCAACAGAGAAAGAACACTTGCTCTTTTTTACAAAGAGTTGGTGCTTCCTTAGGATTTCCAGGACCTTGCGCACATGATCTTCATGATCTGCAGCATTCTTTGAGTATACCAAGATATCATCAAAGAAGACAAGAACAAAATCATCGAAGTATTCTCTGAGAATATCCTGCATAAGGACGATTAAACATCGCCGGGGCATTAGTCAATCCAAACGGCATGACTGTGAACTCATAATGCCCATAGCGAGTATTGAATGTTGTCTTCGAGATGTCCTGTTCCTTGATTCTGATCTGATGGTACCCGGATTTGAGATCTATCTTTGTGAACATTTGGGTCCCACTTAATGGATCCAGAAGTTCATCAATCCTCAGGATAGGATACTTATTTTTAATTGTTAATTGATTCAATCCTTTGTAGAGTCAATACAGAGTCTTAACATTCCATCTTTCTTCTTCTGAGTGAAAGAGAATGGGTGCACCCCAAGGTGAGACACTGGGTCTGACGAATCCCTACTCTAACAGTTGTCTTAATTTCTCCTTAAGTTCTATGGCTTCAAGGACTGGCATTTTGTATGCACGTTGTGGGCTGAGCTCCGGGGGTTAACTCGATCTCATGATCTACTTCGTGAGACGGAGGCATCTCAGTCAGCTCTTTTGGGAACACATCTGCATACTCACTTAACCACTCTAGTTCTTTAGCCTTGCATTTTATATCTACCAGATTCATCTTAACGACATAAATAGCTTGCCTCTTTTTGAGCCCTTTTAACAATTTAGAAATTACAGCACACTAGGGATCCGGAAATTCCAGTTCGTTGAACTTTATTCCCGTGAAGGTCAAGGAAAGAGATGGTTCCATTGTGACAATGAAGGTCAGCCTGATTCTTATGGAGCCAATCCATTCCAAGGATTCCATCATAGATTCCCAAGGGTAGGACTCTGAACTGGCACTCTGTTATGTTCTCATCTAGATTAAACTGAATAAGGTCTGTCTCAAGGTGTGTGAAAAGAATCTTTCCACTGGCCAATTCCACTTGCATAGGTTTCCCTAATTTTTGATTTAGGACTAACTTACGTAGACATCCTGGGGAAATAAAAGAATGAGTACTGCCTGAATCAATCAAAAGCTTGAATTTCTTACCCTGGTACTCTGCTGGAGTCTGGAGGACTGAAAATTGACGATTATTCCCCTGTTGCGACAGCATAGATCTGTCCTTTTTCTTCCTCCACTTCCTCAGCTATAGTCACGGCTCTAGCTGTTGCAGCCTGAGGTGGAACTCTCTCTCTTTGGTTTCCCCAATTCTAGAGGGAGTTTGGAGAGTTCTTTGCATGGAGGCTACAAGCTGAGCTAGCACTCTTCTGGGGTTGCCCTGATTTTGGTGCGGGGGACCCTGATTGGACTGACACGAAGGAGTCTGTCTCTAAACTCTAGGACCCTGGCTTCCTTGGTCCCCACTAGAAGGAGACGGGCAATCCTTGAGCTGGTGCCCAAACCCCTGACATCCGAAGCACCTGTTCTCACTTCAAAGCTCTTCCCTCTGAATTCTTGAAAGAGCCAGAGTTCCTGAGAAAGAGCTTCAAGGAAAATGTCTTCCTTCATTCGTGAAACTTCCTGAATCCAGATTCTGGTTGGGACCTTGGTGTCTCTTTGGAAGCGAAAGTTGGAAGAACTTCCCAGTGTCTGGAATCTCTTGAAGGATGAGGGAGATGGCTTTAATGGGACTTTAACAATGAAGGCTTTGGCGAAGTCTTTTGCCATTCTTATAGCTTCAGCCATGGAAACTGGCTTGGCATTCTTGACCAGGGTGTCTAAAGGTTTGTTCATTCCCTGAATGAACTTGGCCATAAGTTGCTCTTCATCTAGTGGTGGTGAGTACTTGAGGATAAGATCAAATGCGTGGTGATATTCTTTAATAGATTTGCTCCCCTAGTTTAGTTCTAAGAATTCATTCATCTTGGTTTCTAAAAACCTGGGGGGACAAAATCTCTTCCTTAGATAAGCTTTGAGATCATTCCAAGACTGGGTATTCCTATCTAGATGGTTGGTGTCGCAATGGTTTCTCCATGCCACCTTAGCTGTTTCCACAATCTTCAGCCTAGCGAGAGCCATTTTGCTCCTCTCGTTGTATCCGGTGACATCAAAATATTCCTCCATGGCTTCAACCCAATTCTCCATAGCCTCGCCCAAGTTCTCTCCTTCACCTTTGAAGGGTCATGGCTGAGTTCTGTGAGGAGCCTTGCGAACGTCGGGGTCAACCTCTCATCAGTGAGAGGATCTGGCTGTCGGCCACGGTTCCCTCGCCTCATAATTCTGCTAAAAATGATACATTATTAAATTTTTATTTTGATTTCATCAACGAGATCCTAAGACTTAAGAGGTTCGAAAAATAATTTCTCAAACAAGATAAACGATCTTATTGGAGATCTATGACATATGTCCCGAGTAGCAGATTTTGCTTCATCAATTTGTCATATAAACAATCACTTATAAACAATCACTTATACAACACGAAATTTTTCCACAAAACATTTCTTTATTTATATAAAGGTTGCAATATGTACATAGAGCATTTCGGCTCCAAAAAGTTAAAACCTCCTTGGGAAATGCATAAGACGGCGATACTGGGCTACAGACATGCCCTGATACAAACGTTCCCTTATGCCAAGGGAGCTACTATCTTCTCATTTGGAATAAAGCGGCTAAGAAGTCTGTAGATTGATAGGAAAGTCTGAAATCTCGAGGCATGGGGTGATATAGAATAACACCATGAATCACTTTTAGCCTCATCAGAATCATGGCCAACGAGATATTTTCCCTCAGCATCACATGCTGGTCGCAAGAGGCGTGGACATACTGCCTTGCAAACCACTTGTGGTGCCGTCTCTCTGCTGGGTCTGGGAAATATAAATCCTCAAAATGGCTTGCGAGTCTGGCTCGGCTCATTCGAGTTGTAGCGGAAGAGATGAGATGCTCGAAGGCGAAAGCAGTCATATCTTGTGACTAGGTGAGATTGGGAATACCGGATAAGTGTGGAACTTCCATCTATAAAACCAAATTCTTTAATTAAAAATCTTCATTAATGAAGCTTAAGGAAGGAAAATACAATACATAAGTTCTCTTTCTAAGTTTTTATTATAAATTTCTGATAAGAATTCATTTTTCCTTTATTAGCTTTCAACAAAGCTCTGATACCGACTGTGAGACCCCCGCCCCTTCCGCGATGCCCCCTTTGAGGGCACTGGCAGATGGAAGTAGCATCAGCCTCTCACACGCGGGGTAGGGATCCACACTTGGGGCCTCGCACGGATGTCTGGACAAGAGACTAGCCCGGCGGTTCCTCCGAAATCAAACCCAGAAAAACTTCCCTTGCCTGAAAGGCACGGGCGATTCCACCAGGAAAATCATCTAACGATTCAAAGTCTTAACTAACTGAACTGATCCAACCGAACCTGAAAGTCACATGGTCAAATCAAAGAAGAGACTTACACTTGGTTCAGAGAATCACCGCTTTTTTCCTCCCTTAGCGAGGCACAACCGCGCTGATTCCCTCCCACAAAACAAGGGTCTTCTAGGACTTAATCTAGCTAATGTAAATTGTAATTATTTATATCGCAGGAATCCCCCGATCCAGTGGCCCATGGGTTACCACTGTATTGGTGGGATTCCTTTATAAAAATTTTGTTATGTTTTGCCTGGGTACCAAGGAAAAGAGTTCCCAGGCTCCCTAGCCAGCGCTTTAAGCAAAATTTAAGGTAGGCATACCACTTACACACCCAATATGAAATTGCCATTATAACAGATTTGGTTGTCTTTAAAACAATCCTTTAATGAAATCATAGTATTACTAATCATAATCCTCCAAAATATTGAGTCCATTTTTTTACAAAATATATCATCTGGACTCTTTGTTGAAGACCAACGAGATCCAATATCAAAATTCCATTCGTCACAAAAGTCATTCTTTTGGTTCATCCGTATCTTCCTCGACGTACGCATGGGTGTCCTAGCAACCGCGAGCTCGTGCATCACCTGGTCAGAACCCTCTAGGATCTTACTTAGGTGTCCTAGAACTTCACTCAGGGACCGCTTTGTCGGTCCTCACCCATCGTACCAGAAGCGCACCATTTGAACCATACCGAGGCTAGTCAAGACCTTGGCAGGTCTTGTTGCGAGCGATGTCCCTCGACGACTCCTCCCTGCCAGTTGTTACAACGAGCCTCTCCTTAGGTAAACACATACCAAATGCTTCCTCCAGCATTCTGGCGTAAAATAGTCCTTTAAAAGAAAATAGAGGTTCTATGCAAGTGGAATTCCCGGTTCGAGATTGGTTCCACAAAACCCTTTTCCTTTAATCCATATTTTCTTAATGAGAATCATTGATCTCTCATCAGGGTAATCTACCCATCATTTGACTGAATTTCCAACTAGATTCTTGGTGATTTCGGTTAAGGAAAAACTATGCTAATTCAACGGTAGTCTATTCTTTGTGCCAAGAATTGAAATTGGTCACGAGGTTTTTGCTTAATTCAGATCGAGAGATAGGCAAGTAATTTACTGGTCACCATTCTTACAGTCGTGGTCTAACCAAAATTATTCGGTTTACTTCTAACTATGATTCCAAGGATTTTCTTCTCATAAACATCTACTGAACTTCTAACCGTAAGGAAAATTCCAACTTTATGAATTTCATTTCTTCCTAACCATAATAGATTAAGAAATGGTTCTATATGAGAATATTGGATTTTTATAAAAATACTTTAATTTTGGTTAAACATCAATTTGGTGATTTATCTACATAAAATATCTAGGAATATTCTTTCTACCAATTTAATTATAAACCCCAATTTTCTAGGTGGATTTATGGTGAAAATTCTTCTTTTGTCACCGAAATTTAATTTAAACCTTTCTCTAATTAAAATACCATAAAATTTCTTCTTTTAAATTAAATCCAAATATCTATTTTTTTAATATGCTTAAAATTTCTCTTTTTACATTTAAATGATTGAATCCCAAATGTCATGGAAATTCTTCTTTTATCATTTAAAAATTCTTATACATAAAATAAACTTATCTAAAATTTCTCTTTTTTAAATTAAATAAGAATATCCATTATTTTAAATATGCCAAAAATTCCTCTTTTTGTATTTAAATGATTGAATTCCAAATGTCATGGGAATTCCTCTTTTATCATTTAAAAATTTCTTATGCATAAAATAATTATATAAATACTAAAATTGATTTCACATGAATATGATGAAAATCATTCTTTTTGCATAGGATGTCCAATCCTAGAATATGGTAGGAAGTCCTCTTTTAGCATTATGCATAAAAATAAGATGTGTATTTTCTAAAAATTTTGCCATAGCTTCGCTGCTGCTATTACTGATAATTTTTATTTTTTTTCTCAAAAGAATAAAACATTGTAATGCAAATATGATAGAAGATCTATTCTTAAGCTTAAATCTAAACTATGAATTTAAATCATAATTTTAACCATAATCATAAACTTAATTATGATTATTCTACTAGATTAAGCTATTTCCATTATTCCTCTTTTTCCAAATTGAAAGGATTATCTCTTTCTCATTTAGAATCAATTAAAGTAGTTTTTAATTACTTACAAATATTCTTAAAGAATTTACCATTATTTTGTTAACATAAAAGCATAAAAATACCATTTTCTTATTCTCTAGCTTAACAAGCTTAGAGTTTGGTTCTGAAATAAGAATTTATCAATGAGAAGCATTCTTTTACTAAAGAATTAGCCATAGGAATGACTATTCTTTTTGGAGAGAGAGATATACATAAGAAAGCATTCTAATTAAGCGTAAAGATTAACTTTTTCTTGATTACACATTAAAATTCTTAGGAAAAGCTTGATTTGAATTTAAAACAACCAAATAGAAACTTCTCAAGCTTGAGAGGGGTTGAGAAGAGGAGTCATTTGTTGAGAATATTAACAAAAAACTATAAAGGTCATTCTTACCTCAAGGATTAGCTTGCTTTATAGTTCACAGATGAGAATACAAAAGAATGAGGGTCTGTTTATAGGTGAGGGAGGTCACTAATTAAGTCCAACTGGGTTCTAGAATTTTCTAGCTTGAGTTTGACTGAATTTGGACAAGATTTGGACCAGTTTGGCTCCCCTTTTGATCCAATTTGATCCAGGAGATAAAAAATATCACAATTTTTTTGAATTAAAAAATCTTCCCACACAAGTGAAGGTGGTGCCTACCTCAAAGGTCCCCCCTTCCTTACCAAGGTGTCAAAAATATATCATTTCTCTAAAATATCTCATTTTTTTAGTAATATCTCTTAATTTTTAACTAATAAACCTTGTACTCAGTCAACTCTTCATCTTATGTGAGCATTTACTCATTTTTGGGTATTTTCTTTTATTCTTTGGATTTATCTCATCCCAACACTTGGATTAATCCTATTGGCCCATAGTGACCTTAATTAGACCATAATCCAAACATTTCTGAAAATCTAGACCCTTAGGCTAAGGTCCCTTATATCATTTTGAATTGATTCCTAATGCACATTGGAGAATTTATTTTGAACTTCTGTTGTAGGAAAATATATTTTAGATATTAGGAGAATTTTTATATCTAAAAATATCTTAATATTGAATTACCTCTCTCTAGAATTTTTCTTCTCTCTAAGCAAAAACAAGGAAAAATAATATTTTCTTGCATTCTGAAATAGGGAATGATTACAGGGGATTGAGGTAAAAGCTTATTCATTATTCAGGCTGAGGAGGAATCTTACATACCAAAGCGTTCGCTCTCCTCCTCAAGTACTCGCCATTGCTGGATGAAGAACAGCTGATGGCTAAGTTCATTCACGGACTGAACGAACCCTTGAATATCCTAGTGAAGAATGCCAAGCAAGTTTGCATGGCCGAAGCAGTGAGGATGGCAAAGGATTTCGCTAAGGCCTTTGATGTCAAGGTCCTGCCAAAGCCAGCAGCACCATCATCTTTTAAAGATTTTTAGCTCCGGAAGGTGATTCCAACTTTCCACCGCCTAAGAGACAACAAGGTCAAACTCAGGATATGAAAAGTTCCAGAATGGAACTGGAACTCAATCCCCTAGAATTCAACTTTAGAAGTTCCACCCCTTGAACAAAGAAGTGAAATGCTATAACTGTCAAGGATTTGGACATCGCAATATGGATTGCCCAAGTCCTTCTAGATCAAGGTTTTCGGGGAAGGGAAGTCAGGGACCAAGATTCCAGACTCCAGCTCCTTCCTTCTAGAGTAATTAGGTTCCTTTCCGTCAAAATCAGAGAAATCCCAGAGGTAGACTCTCTAACCAATTCTCAGTTTCAATCCAACCGCCTCAAAATAGGGAAAGTCAAAGAGAGATGTTCCCAAATCGGCCATCTACTTCCAAGTCAGTAGTAACGCTAGAAGTAATAGAGGAAGAAAGAGAACTAAGAGATTATCCTCCAGCTGCTGCGAGATGAGGACATCTCGTGTTTTTTAAGTGGGGTAGGATGTAAGATTCCTCCCTCCAGCTTTTGAGGTGTAAAGTTGTAAGAACCTCCCATTCTCTTCTTGTAATTATTCCCCTCTCTGAAATAGAAGAAAGATCTTGTTTTACCCTGTTTTGGCCTAGAGAGAGAAAATGTCTAGAGTGAGGTAATCCAAAATTGAGATATCTTTGGATATAAAAATCTTCCTAATGTCTAAAATGGATTTTCCTAAATCAGAAGTTCAAAATGAACTTTCCAATGTGC
The DNA here is from genome assembly GCF_041138505.1 of Cibotium barometz. Lineage (NCBI taxonomy): Eukaryota > Viridiplantae > Streptophyta > Polypodiopsida > Cyatheales > Cibotiaceae > Cibotium > Cibotium barometz. The sequence continues at coordinate 46,097,754 of NC_141058.1, read as the reverse complement.
ATTAGGAATTAAATGAAAATGGTATAAGGGACCTTAGCCTAAGGGTCTACATTTTCAAAACAATTTGGATTATGGTCCAATTAAGGTCCCAATGGACCAATTGGATTAATCCAAGTGTTGGGATGAAAAAAATCCAAAGAATAAAAGAAAATACCTAAAAATGAGTAAATGCATAAATATTTAATTAAAAGAAAAGATGATTTTTTGGTAAATTTATTTTTATGCAAAAAGAGGAATTCTCATGATATTTGAGATCCAAGTAATTAAATGGTAAAAGAGAAATTTTTGGCATAATTCAAATTATGAGTATTTATCAAAAGTGGAATTTTGAGTTTTATTATTTTTATTGGAAAATATGGGTAGAATTGATTTTTGTAAATCCCATGAATCTTTTACTCAAAAAGAAGAATAGTGAATATATCTTACTTGAGAAATTTGAGAAAGAATATGAAAATATCCATCGAGAAAACTTGGACAATTGTTATTCAGAAAAGAGAATCTGGAATCCTTGGGAGGATCAAGGATCCAATGAGTAAACAAAAGTTTAGAATTAATTCTCATTAATGAAGCTTAAGGAATGAAAATACAATACGTAAATGCTCTTTCTGAGTTTTTACTATTCAATTCTGATAAGGTTTATTTTTCCTTTTTAAACCTTTAACAACACTCTGATATGTAGATTCAATGGAATCGAGAAAAAGTACCTTTAACTAGGCCAAGCAATTGGTAGAAAATTAGAAAAGTCCTATCAGTATTGAAAGTAGAAAACGGTACTAAAAGTGGATGTGATAAGATGTGATGTGGATCTGAATGAATGTAAATGAATGTGATGGGATGTAAATAGATGCGATGTGATTAGATGAGATGTAAATGTGATAAGAGGAGATGTAAATGTGATGTGATAAGATGTGAATGTGATGTGATGAGATGCGAGTGGATGTGATGAGATGTGATGTGATGTAAATGGATGTGGATGTGAATGTGGATGAGATGTGGATGTAAATGGATGTGGATGTGAATGTGAGGAGATGTGGATGAGATGTGATGTGATGTAAATGGATGTGGATGTAAATGGATGTGAATGTGAATGGGTGTGATGGATGTGAATGAATGTGATGAGATGTGAGTGGATGTGGTGAGATGTGAATGGATGTGATGTAATGTGGATCTGGTTAGATATGAATGGATGAGATATGATGTGGATAGATGAGATGTGATGTGATGTGGACTTGGGTAGATGTGAATGGATGTGAAGTGATGTAAATAGATGTGAACATGATGTGATGATATGTGGATGTGATGTGGATCTGAATGAATGTAGATGGATGTGAATGAATGTAGATGGATGTGATGTGATATGAATGGATGAGATATGATGTGGATATGTTGTGACGTGATGTGATGAGGATAGGTGTGGATAGATGTGATGAGATGTAATATGATGTGATTGGATGAGAATGGATGAAGACGAGATGGGAATACATATGACTGGATGTGGAACAAGCAATGTGAATTGATGTAGAAGAATGTGGAATAACGAGAATGATGTGGAACAATGTGGAAAGATGAGAGTTCGTTAGAAACTGTATTTATGAAACCTGTTTTTAAATGATTGTTTTATGTCAAGAATGTTGGGGAAGCATTTTGACCATCTTGTGAATGAGGTCATGGAGACCTAAGTGATAAAGTTACAATAGCTGACGGAGAGTCAATGGAGGATGTCTCGCGTAGCAAGGCGGTCTTAACCAGCCTCGGTTCGATTTAAATGGTGAGCTTCTGGTACGATGGATGAGGGACCAAGGAAGCGGCCTATGAGTGAAGCGCTAGGTGATCTGCAAAGGAGCGTAGAGGGTGCTGACCATACGGTGCTCGCGCTCTGGGTCGCCAAAGATACCCACGCGTGCATCGGGAAAGAAAATGGAACAAGGAGTTAGAGTTGTTTTCTGATCTGGTTGATTGGCCTTGCTAGTCCTCAATGGATGAGTCCATGGCTCTTTTATATGGATCTGTGTGCGCTTTTGCCGCACAGGTCGTAGCTGGGGACTTGCCAGACACCATATGCGAGCCACGAATGGCTGCAAGCATACAACTAGGGAAGGAAGCTCAAACAGAATGCAAAGGGTGTGTCACTCACCGCTCAACCGCCGCCTTGAAGGATTCCCGCGTCGTGGTGAAGAAGGAGCCGCCGTCGCCGCTCTACCGCCTCTCCGCCGCCGTGCCGCTACACAGTGCTCGATTGCTCTCTCACTCTCTCTCTCTCACACACACACGCAGGAGAAGGAAATCAAAGAGATAAGGCAAGAGCACTCTTGTATTCACAACACATGAGAATGAAGATTTTAGGGTTACATTCGACTCTTATAGGTGACTTGGCCGTTCACACTTGGGCGCCCATACATGGTCGGCCGGTCCTAACCCTTGTCCTACTAATATTCAAGGTACGCCTCTCATCGACGATCACCCAATCCCTTCATCCTTAACAAAAGAATGTGATGTGATGTAAAGAGATGTGATGTGACATGAATATATGTGGATGTGAAGTGATAGATATGAATGTATGGATAGATGTGGGTAGTCATACATGTGAACGATTGGATGGATGTGGATGAATGAGATGAGATGTGTATGAATGAGATATGATGTGGATAGATGTGATGTGATGTTATGTGGTGAGATGAGAATGAATGTGATGGATATGAATGAATGTGATGTGATGGATGTGAATGGATGGAGGTGATGTGATGTGAAATGGATAGATGTGAGTGAATGAGATGTGATGTGAATCGGGATGTGAATGAATGAGATGTGATGTCATGTGAATCAGGATGTTAATGAATGATATGGGATGTGAATGGATGAGATGTGATGTGATGTGAATCGGGATGTGAATGAAGGAGATGTGAGGTGAAATGGATGTGATGTGATGTGATGTGGATGGGTAGATGCGAGTGGATGAGATCTGATGAGGATAAATGAGGAAAGATGTGATGAGATGAAAATGATGTGATTGGATGAAAATGATGTGATTGGATGAGAATGAGAATACATATGAAATGGATGTGGACTAATGTGGATTGATGTGGAACAATGTGGAAAGACAAGAATTCGTTATAGAAACTGTATTTATGACTTGTTTTTAAATGACTGTTTTATGTCAAGAATGCTGGGGAAGCATTTTGACCGTCTTGTGAATGAGGTTATGGAGACCTAACTGATAAAGTTGCAACAGCTAACGGAGAGTCGCTGGAGGACGTCTCGTGTAGCAAGGTCGACCGAGGTCTTGACCAGCCTCGGTTCGATTTAAATGGTGAGCTTCCAGTACGGTGGATGAGGGACCAAGGAAGCGGCCTATGAGTGAAGTGCTAGGTGACCTGCGAGCGACGAAGGATCCTAGAGGTTGCTGACCATACGGAGCTCGAGCTCTGGGTCGTCGAAGATATCCATACGTGCGTCGGGGAAGATATATTGGATCAAGGAGTAAGAGTTGTTTTCTGAATTCAGGCATGGATCTGGTTGATTGACCTTGCTGATCCTCAACGGATGAGTCCATGGCTCTTTTATATGGATCTATTGGTTGATCTTGCTGATCTGCAAACAGAGATTCCATTTTGATTTTCATAAGTGAATATATTGTCGGGTACTATGAGCTAGGAACTATCGAAAAGGCCCCTGAGTGGACAGGTGGTGAGCGTTCTGGTTGCCTGCTGATGCCATAGGTACACCGATGAAGGAAAAATTAGAAAGTAGGATTCAACCGGATATTTTGGAGGATTATGATCAGTGATACTATAGTTTCATTAAAAGATTGTTTTAAAGACAGCTGAATCTGTGAAAAAGGCAATTTCATGTTGGGTGTGAGAGTGGTGTGACTAGTTTTAAATTTACATGAATATCCGGCTAGGGGGTCTAGGAACTCTTTTCCGTGGTACCCGGGATAAAACCTAACCAAATTCTTAAATGGATCTCATCACTACAGTGGTTGGCTAACCCACGGGACTAGATGGGGTTAGGCTGGACTGATGGATCCCTAAAATGAGACTCAATTCTGTTATGGTACTATAGATGAAGTAAATCCCGAATAAAAATTGTTTTATGGAAAAGAATTAACGACTGTGCCTCTCAATGAGAAGAAAAAACGTTGGTCTCTATGATCCAAGTGCAAGTCTTTTCCTTGATCTAACTATGGGACTTACAGGTTCGATCAGATCAGTTCAGTTAGTTAAGGCTCATGACTACTTTAGAGTAAAAATATCCTAGAGGAATCGCCCGTGCTTTTCGGGCGAGAGAGGTTTTTTTCGGGTTCGATTTTGGAAGAACGGAGGGATTAGTCTCTTGTCCGGATATACGTGGGCGAAGCCCTGAATAAGGGACCCTGCCCCATGCAAGAAGTGCTACTTCCACTGCTATTGCGCGGTGGGGACAAGGATCTTTCAGTTGAGCGAATTAGCTAAAGTGGATCAACCGAGAAGCCAAAAATGTCAAAAATTTATGAGGTAACAGTAAAAAGCTAGAAATGTGATGAAATTTATACAAATTGATATTCATACTGAAATTCATAAATTAGTTATAAGGTCTTCAGATGGAAGTACCACAATTGCATGGAATCCCTGACTTGCTTGAGGCCCAAACATGATGGTATTTACCTTATAATTCCAAGGACCGTGACTACCCGTATATACCGAGGGTATAACTGCAGCTCTTTACACTGATAGTATATACGAGTAAATCTAAGACCTTGAAATTATAAGCAAAAATGCTATCCAGATGATGAATTCAAATGTGGTTGATATGATTTTAAAACTCTAGTTGAGAACTGATGAGTTGATTTGGATTCTAATTGAAAAATGATGATTCCTAAATTTTGGTTGAAAAGCGATAAGCTGAGCAAAACCACAATGAGGATGAATGGGACGAGTCCTTGTGATGATGTTTGTAACTAGAATGACGATAATGACTTCAGCAAATCACTATGAGATTAGTGGATTGTGCTGACAGATTGCTATTGTTAAGACTTGACCCAGTGGATCAAGTTAAGGGATGACAAATTAAAAATCTGTATAATTGAAATTCTCATGGAGGACTGCTGAGATGGAAATTTCGATCTAATGGACCATTATTGTGTTAAAGATATAAATGATATGATCTGAATGAATTGTAATCTAATGATGAGTTCTATATAAGGGATCTTTATCCCAAGATTCTGTTGGGTTGACCAGACTATAAGGAACCCCAGAATCAGTTGGATCTTAAGGGAAAGAGTTGTCCTCTAGTTTGCAAGATGAGGACATCTCATGTTTTTTAAGTAGGGTAGGATGTAAGATTCCTCCCTCTAGCTTTTGAGGTGTACAGGTGTAAGAACCTTCCCTTCTGATCTTATAATTATTCCCCTCTGAAATAAAAGAAAGATCCTGTTTTACCCTGTTTTGGCCTGGAGAGAGAAAATGTCTGGAGGGAGGTAATTCAAAATTAATATATTTTTTGATATAAAAATCTTCCTAGTGTCTAAAATGGATTCCCCTGAAACAGAAATTCAAAAAGAACTTTCCAATGTGCAATTGAAATTAATTGAAAATAGGTATAAAGGACCTTAGCCTAAGGGTCTAGATTTTCAGAAATTTTTGGATTATGGTCCAATTAAGGTTCCTATGAGACAATAGGATCAATCCAAGTGTAGGGAGGAGATAAATTGAAGAATAAAAGAAAAACCCCCCCAAAAATGAGTAAATGCTCACATAAGATGAAGAGTGGACTAAGGACCAAAGAAAAGAATTAAAAAACTGAATTTTGACAACACCTCAGTGTGGGGATCTCCCCTCATGAAGTAGGTGCCTTTTTCTCATCATTACCCCCAATTTTCAATCAATAAAATGAGATATTTTCATTTCTCCTCTCTCCTAATTCAAAACTAGATCCAAAAAGTAAGCTGAACTTACCCAAAAATGGTCAAAAATTGACCAAACTGATCTGAAAAATTCTAGAATCAGTTTGCTTGGTTAGAGGCTCACTTTTTCCTATAAATAGAAGCCTCCCCCTTTGTAAAAGCGTAATGGTGTTTTTTGCACTCCCTCGGCCCCCTGATGAGGATCTGAGTGGGAAGGAGGAAGAGGGGGGAACCACCGAGGGTGATCGCCTAGTCTGAGGCCGAGGGCAAACTCTGGCTAGATGACCCATCTATCTACAAATAAAGCATTGGCCTAGAAGGCCAAAATACTCCACTAATGGGATCGCCCCAAAGACTGGGAATAGATATCATGTGAGGCACAAAATCTGGCGAGGAAATACAAATGCGGAGAGATGGAATCCCCGCTGCTCATGTGAGGGGCGAGGCAATGGGGGGATTCCATCACTCTCTCGATGGCACCACCAATCACTAGGAGAAGAGAAAGGTATTCCTTCCTGCGGTCTAGAAAGCAGACTATCACGAGAAAGCTCGAAACTCTAGCTAATGGGTCAGATGCTAGGTCAAAGCTGTGCTGTCACCATGCAAAGAAGGCATGGGCCGTACACAGTGCAATGGGGCTCAGCTGCATGACAAGATCAGACGCCATTGGTGAGTCGAACTCAACCTGGTAATAGCCACGCCCCAAAGGATAAATATATGTGATCTTTGCTGGCACACCTAGGAGGCTAGCCTGAAGAAGATCTCTGGGGTTGGCCACGCCGCGCGAGGCGGCTACCGACAATCTTGCATACCAAAGTGGAGGCATGATGCGACAGTCGTATAGCGAGAAGCTGCAGGTCTGCTTCGGAGAACGAAAGGCAGGTAGTAATGGCGGCCTCGATTGGGGGAGACGAAGCGGCTACCATGGAGTCCTCCTGGGGGCGAAGACCAGAAGAGGCCAAAAATTACTGAGACAATGAAGAAATACCCACACCCTGAGGGTGCAGATAAAGGAGAAGGGACGGGCTAGAGATGGTGGAGGAGAGTTTAACTTTAAACCGAGCATGCATGAACCGAGCAGAGACAGAAACCGAGCATGCAAAGACCGAGCGGAGCAGTAAAAAAGAGCAACACGAAGAGAAGTGATAGAATTCAACCACTATTGAACCAAAATCACACCTCTTATCTACTCTAATTGTTTATTGGAAACTCTGAAACCTTACTTACAACACCACGACTTGAAGCGATAAAAAAACACTCCATGCATGCTCAAATTTGATAATTAAACCATATGATAGAGATTAAAAGACCCGAGGTTATCAAATTTGAGAAACCAACCCATACAATACTCATAGTCTTAGCACAATAGTCATTGTCTTAACACAACACCAAAAGCTCAATACACTTCACACCCTCTCTTCTCCACACTCATCATCTACAAAACAACATCCCACTCTTCTCCCTTTATTGGTTTTTGTCTTGATTGTATCATAGGAGGCATCCTTACTCATCTCCCTTGCAACTTCCTCCGCATAACATGGTAGTACACTACAATAAGAATTTTATAAAGCGCATTTCATTAACATTTCAAAGCACATGGCAAAAACTCACACACAAAAGCATATCATCCTAGAGTTCATATAATGTCCTAAATAAGTCAATAGTAGTAACCTTGACAAACCATGACAAAACATAAGTCAATAGTAGTAACCATACTAATCAAAAGGGCAGCCATATGCATCATCCACTCTCTGAAATCTCCTCGTCTGTCTGAGCTGGACTGATCTCTAGTACCTCTGCAAAAGGTCCCTCTACCAAAGGTTGTAGAATGCGACCAACAATGTCAGGGTCACTATCAAAAGAATAACAGGGGCGGCCAGATGCGATGCATGCACGCATCAAAGGGGTTGTACCACTACCCATCTCCAAAGCCAATCCTCCGGGAGGACAAAGAGCCTCTAGAAAGCACCGCACAAATCCGACACTCCGCTGCACACCTGATCTCAAATGTGCCTCCTCGGTCTCCAGCCTCCAATACCCTTGCAGTATCTAGCAAATAGTGACGAATGACATGCCGCGAGAACTGCACACCATGATCATGTCGTAATGTGGCACTCTCCTGAAGACGTAAAGAGGCCATGTAGCCTCGACGTCGTAGCATGTACAAGTAGAAGGCATCCATCTGTCACAATAATGACAAAAAATAGAGACATGTCACAAACTAATCAAGAGCAACAAAGCACCAAGAAAACTAAGTGTACAATAACCATGTCAAATACCTATACAGCAATACCCTCAATCGTAACCTCATCCATGAAGGCTAAGTCCTCAACTATGAATCTACGCACAATCTCCAGCTCACACCGCGGGGCATATTTCTCCACCCACAAGGGAGAGTCCCCTGACAGGAAGAAATACATTTTAAACATTGACAATTACCTAACAATCCTATTTACATATTTCTGAGACTGAAAGAATCACCTGAAATGGAGGCAAGACAAACAACCCATCCTGAGTCCGCCAAACAAGCTGCTGCCACTCCAAGTCCATGCCAAATATGATCCTCCCGACACCTTTTTCCATAATGGAACACCGTCTCATCCATGCATAGAGTCCATGGGAAGATCCAAGAGCACAAAGTGAGCAGCCCATGCCACCGTCTTTTTCTTTTTCTTATACTCCACCCCCAATTTATTGTTTTCAAAAAAAAATGTATGGATCTTTGCATAATCTTCATTCCTAATAGAGGATGCAAAATCCTTACCCATAGAAATATAATCTCCATATCCAAATGAAAAGATAGAGCAATCCAAAGAAGCCCCCCTTGTATGGACAAGAGTGGCACATATTCTTTTTGGGATGGTGGTCTAGGACGTGAGGATGGACCTAAATAATCACGGCAAGTATAATGAATGAACAACAAGCATAACATACAAAACAATCGACTTGCGTATATCCATAAAAAGAAGTATACCACTATGAAAGCTACCATGCATACCAACATCGAGTGGTGGTGAATTGTCATCAACAAAAATTTCACGATCTAAAACAAAACAAACAAAGAAACATAAATCTTTATTTTACAAGGAAGGTATATAAAGTATCCAACATAGATAGCTAGCCTTCTCTAAGTTGCATGAGACATGAATATGCAAAGTGAAATAAGTAAAAGTCACATGTCCTCTATGTCTCACTAATGTGAGCTTGCTTGCCCTTTTGAGCTTACTTGCCTCTTTGAGCATGCTCACCCCTTTGCGCTTCCTTGCCCCTTATTTGATCACCTTCAAAACCACTTCTTTGTTAGAAAAGTAAAGCTTGAGGAAAGAGAGGAGACAGTTGTGGAAGCCACTTTACCTTGACTCAGACAGCCACCACTTGCACCCTTTCCCTTTGATTTTTGCCATTCCTCAAACTTAGCTTTCTCACTTGGCAATACATGGGGCGAGGGCATGTCAATCCACCAAGGGCATGTCTCAATCTCAAAAGGTGAGAGAGCAATCATATTCTCCCCATACATAGTGGACTCTTTGTTAGTGATATCCACCCATGTTTTACAAGCCTTGGGCAAATCAACAAGCAGCTTGAGGTCTCTCAAGTGCAAAAAATACCTAGAATATTCAAAGATAATTTATCCAAGCCAACACAAACTACACACTGCAATGTCAAACAAAAGGCATTAAAATAGAAAACCAACCGATAGAGCAACCGACAAGCGACTGCATCAAGATGGGACTGAATAGGTTGACCCTCTTTTTTTGGACTTGTCTTTAGCACCAGTTTTCTTAATGTTGCCAAAAATATATTTTCTACCCTCATATCGTATGGATGAAAAGTAAACATGAAGAGATGGCTCATCGGGCAAATTAATTGGATGCTCTCTAGTAGCTGCTATTCTTATCTCTTGCTCCAAAGAACGAAGTGCATTCTTTTCTATCATGTCTAGCAACAGTTCCCTAGACAACCACCTACAATGATAGAAATAATGAAAGGCACGAAAACATGCAAAGCGAAGACAATTTTTTTCTATGAAGCATAGAGATAAAGCAAGAAAAGTGAAAAACTCTTACGCTCTGAACTCTGTGTTTGTTGATGGCATACCATGGGTATTGCGAACAGATCTTGAACTCTCAAGCAATCTCAACCAAGTTATCTTTTTCTCGGCAACACTGACGGAAGAGATTGCTATCAAATTCAACTTTTCAATACCCACAATGGTGTCCGTTCCATCAAATTGAAGAGAAAACAAAGTTTCTCTCCATTCCTTGCCAAGGGATGGATTAATAATATTCAAAACCTAATAAATATACCAAAACCATTTCATATTAGTAGGAGACAAACACAACAATAGTAATTTTAAACAAATCAAACATTGCAATACTTTTTGCATACGATCAGTGTACTTTCATCGCAACTCAGTGGAGATCTCCTTTTCTTTTAAAGCCCTCTCCTCTGCACTTAGACCTTTTGTCACTTCAACTACTTTGGTCCTTACTTCCTTTTGAAACTCAACCTACAAAATTTTGGGGAAATCATTTCATACCATACTTTCTAATCCTCTCATAACAAGAAAGAGCCCAAATATATATCTACCTGGTAAACAAGCTGGGCCAAATCCTCTCTAGCCAGCGGATACCATAGGGTGAAGTCTTTAATTCAAGCTTCAATGTCACACTCACAAATATTTGCAGCATTGACCAATGTATCCTTCAGATTTGTGACTATGATTGCATGCTCATTCAAGCTTCCAAAAAAACAAAAATTTAATACAGATGCATTTAATGTGAAGGATCACATGCGCATTGTGTTTTGAGAGGAACTTACTCATTCATGTGAAGAAAGCCAGCAAGCAAGGAGACTTCACTGAGTCTAGTTGGATCAACAACAGTGCTAAAGACCCTCAAATGCCATTCTTTATCATCTTTATATTTCTTTGTAAAACGAGCTCCATCCAAGCCACTGTGCGATGGTTCCCCTCCCACACATAGAACATTTTATTGGAAAGAAAAGACAACCCCTTCTTGGTTCTCAACTCATTCTCAAACTCTTTATCTATAGCCTGCCAGTGGGCATCCCATGAAGCCCTCATCTCACTTGTCACCGGAATTGCAACACCACAAGGGGAGACTAGAGAGACGGAAAAACTCTCTCACTTGTAGCAAGAGTAGTATGATCCACACTTAGCTCAATCCAATGGGATTTGCATCCCTTTCGGAGCTAGGGATTCAACCCGTACCGGTGCACAAAGGCTTATCCATTTGATGGAGAGATTGCTAAGAAAACTACTACTATTGACATAGACTCAACACACACTCAAGCTCAATCTTGCTATTGCTCACTCAACTCCACATTCCACTCATCCATACATCCAAACAAGAAGAAAGCTTAGCTATTACTCACACAAGATCAAAGCATTCTTCATTCTCAAATACTCATTTCCCTAGCATGCACACAATCCTTGAAGCTATCAATAAGAAACATGCACACTAGAGAATTGACATGAGAAGAGAGACAAATATCAACTCAGTGCATTGAATTAACAAAAGAATAGAACTTACAACAATGTAGATGGGAAGAGAGAAGAGCTTGCACCTCTATGGAAGAAGAGGGAGAGCTAGTCTCAAGAGAGCTCAAACATGAGTTTGCCCAATGTCCATGCTCTCAAATGAGCCACCTTTTATACAAAAATTCTAGAACTCCCAAAAGTTCCCATGTGGGATTATTGTCAAGCCCTCTCCCACATTCATCTACAAAGTGGAACTCTTTACAAGAGCCCTAAGTATCTTTTTTGTTGCATCCTTGTATTAATCTTCATTTGTCATGCAACACTCCCCCCTTCCTATTTTGCGCACGTCCTCGAGCGCGGTAGTAGCAAGAGCTGCAACAAAAAAAACAATGGATACAAGTAAAGTCTTTTATTGAAAAAAAAGAAAAGGATAGAAAAGAAAAACCAACAATGATAATTTCACACGTGAGCATATAAGTGCAAGGCTGGTTAAAGTTTTAATGAGTACTAAAATAGGTGAGTAAAGACTAGTCCAAATGAGACTTAAGTGGTAGATAATTCTATGCAAAGGCAAGTGTGCTTTGTACACCGCCGGTTATGACCGCAGTCTCAATGTCCTACAAGTATTTAAGTTATTCCTAAGTGGCAAACCTACTCCTAAATTTGAGCAAAGGTGATTGGAACTCTCTTTTTCTTTTTTTCTTTTTTTTTTTCTTTTTTTTTTTAATATGTGTGTAGAAGGTGATAAAGATTAAGGTTCTATCCCAAAGAGACCCAAGCAATGGCCCAGAGACCTCCGCCAAGAGAATCTAAAGACCGCTAAGTATCTCAAGGGCGACAGACCCTTTTTCTTTCTTTTATGACCTAAGGAGTACCCCATGAAGATGAGGGCATCGGTCTCGAAGGCCCATAGTGTACCCCAGAGTCCTACCAACATCCATCAAGGCGATAGATTCCTCAAAGGTCTTTTTCTGAAGCTTTTCGACATCAGTGTTCACCCCATGGAGACCAAGGCATTGGCCCCAAGGTGCTAAGACAACCCCAGGTCCTACCAAGCATTTCTCATGGCTGCGGACACGTCATGTCTCAATTCACTTTGTACATATTTTTTTTTTAGGGTATAATTTTTTTATAAACTATTATTACTCCTAGCACCTAGCTCATATCTAAGAGGTAGCTACCACTAGGGATAACTAATATACCTTGAAAGCATAAGAACTTGGCATATTCCCTTGGTATATATCCTACACTGTCTTTAGATAGAAATATCTTTTCCTAAGTCTTCTAAGACTCTAGAATTCACTCACCATATTTTAACAACTAATCAAAAAACTTAAACCAGCCAACATTGTATGAACATGCAAACCATATATTCGAAAGATAAGAGCACATAAAGAAATAAAGATTAAGATTTGAATACACCTGTTGTAGTGCCCTGTTGATGTTGTTCGTTTGCATTGATGCATTGCTGATTTTGTGCAGATTGCTCCTCCTTGATCTTTGTAAGCGTAGCATGTCTCCCCCCTTCCTAGTTTGTTTGCACGATAGGTGGACTATTGGGGCGTGTTTGATGCTCTTGTTTTTTACGGAGATTTTTGCAAAATTTTTATTAACAAACAAGAAAAGAAAAGAAAAAAAATAAAATTTGCCATTGGTGCCAAACACCGAATATAGCCGAGGGGAAAAACCCAATGGGAGAAAAGTGCCCTGGCTTGTCGATCTTATTATGGAGTGCTGAACTTACCCTTGCGCTGGTGGTGGATCCGTGTCCTCGTCTGCTGGAAAGATGGTATCAATTTCCTCAGGATGCAGAGACAACCCCTCACAAAAACCGGCCGCTGGAGAAGGTGGTAGAGGAAGGAGTGCTTCCTCACTAAAGTATGGCATTGGTTCTATGGGAAGGTTAATCAGACAGTTTCGATTTTGGAACTGCGCAATGTAGGTACTCATATTGATCCAATATTGACATGTGGAGGCTTGGGGAAGGAGGGCTTGCAAGATCGGTGGTTGCAAGTCATTTAAGCTTGTATCCCTCCATTGTTGTGCTTGAACCTCCTCACGTAATCTACGTTGATTTGGTCCTCTCTCTGGTATTCTCACATTAAGAAGATTATGGCGTTGGGGTGTAACTCCCACAATTTGCTTCATTAAGCCCGTGCCATATCGTCTAAAGTAATAAGAGCGGCATATCCAACAAATATGTGAAGCTTCTTCTAATACAAGCCGTGCACACTCTTGACAGTGTGGAAATGGGTGATGCTGTTGATAGAATAATGTGACAAAGTGATGCCCACAGCAATTTTCACTTAAGGGAGCATAGAAGTACCTAGAATGTGTTTGAAACGGAGGAGCACTATAACCCCCGCGATGATCTGGTCAAGTACTATCAGGGTCAATGCATGGTGGACATGTATCTCGCCAAATATCCATCAGGAGTTATCTGGACGTAGAACAATGAAATTTAGAACACTCATATCCATCATGACAATTCCAATCAAAAACAAGATTATCTCAAAGAAAACACATCTTCTAAAGGCATAAGGAACTACATTATTCAAACATTGATTTACCAAAGAGCTTTAATTGTAGTGTTAATGCCTTATCTTTAGTTTTTGGTATATCCTTTTTAAGCGGTGGAAACTTTAGCAATTGTCTTGGAATTTGAGCAAGATAAGAGAATTTAGGCATTGAAATGCTAGAATCTATGCTCAAATGAGACTCATTTGGACTTGACGTAGGTACACAAGTTGATGGTTGAATTGTGTAACAAGGAGAAATCGGGACAACCGGTGTTTCAATACATGTTTTAGGAAGATCAACACAAGTAGTTTTGTAGGTGCTATCACAGCCACCTTTCCTTTCTTGAAGATTTTGTGTTGATTTCTTTTGCACCCACTGATATGAAAAATCAAGGGTGGCTTTTGAAATCTTTCTGAAACACTCTTTTATCTCTACCAAAGCATGGCATTTTGGAAGCCAAATTGCTGTTGCACCCTCATAATAGCCTTGTGCTTTGAGCACATTTTTTGGGACCCATCGAGTGACAATCCGAGGTTTGGGCTTGGAAATGATGTGCTTCTTAAGAGGCTTAGCAACTGGACTAGATGTTACCAGTTTGTACGCAGCTTTGGGTAGCCACATTGATAATTCCTTCTTACCTGGCCTTCTTTGAGCAGCAACTAGAGTAGTTGGAACATGCCAGCCATGGCCCTCACTTGAGTACTCATCAATTATCCACATCATTTGTTTTGGAGCTTCAAGAGCAGATTTTGATTGTGGGTTGGGTAAGGTAGAAACATTACCCCTTTGACATGATAAAGCTCGTGGAGTAGCAAATCCCAAGATGCAATCAGAATCAATTTGCAACTTGTATTGTCTATTCTTCCAATCTAATGAGCAATTGGTAGCACTTAACCACGATCTACCGAGAACAACCTCTACTACTGCCTTGGACTTACGTGCCACATAAAAGGGCACTGACATCTGGTGATCCTGAATGGTCATCATAATGACACATTTTCCCTCTATAGGGTTATCTTCTCCGGAGAAGCTTCGTAGGTCCACAGGAATTTGCACAAGTGGTGGTTGACCCAAGGCTTTCCAGGTGTCAAACGAGAGAACATTATAATCTGCACCAGAGTCAATTAAGGCAGAGACAAAGTAGGTAGTCTCATGAAGATGAAGGCACACTTGAATATTGAATGGTTCGACATATGGCTCATCAGTTAGCCAACTGTATGGCTAACATAGAAGCTTTGCGACGCTCCTTGGCTTTTGCAACTCTAGCTTTAGCCTCCTCTTGAGCCTGACGTTTAAGTAGGTCAAGTGCTTCTTTCCGTGTTTGTGCAGCATGCATCTGTTGAAGCATGGCTTCAGTTAATGGTTCATTGTATTTCTTGAGACGACTTCCATTAATGAAGTTAGGCATTTGCTCACCTTCTAGTGTCTCTAAACGCACTGCACCACTTGGTGTAAGCTCATTAATCACAAACGGTCCTAGGCCACGTTTTTTGAGCTTTCTCTTATGCTTCTTAAGTGTGTACAAGAGCACCAGGTCTCCTTTTTTGAATCGGCCAGTTGTTACATTTCTATCATACCATTGCTTTTGTCTCCTCTTCTCGGCATACATCCCCATTACCTCCAATAAGCAGGTCTCATCAAGCTTTTCCAATTCGTCAACGCGTTGTGAAAGCTCATGACCAGTCCAATCCAATTGTTTAGCTACTCGTAGAGTAGGTACAAGAAATTCAATGGAAAGAATTGCATCTAGCCCAAAAGCAAGTTCAAATGGGGTTGTGCCCACAGATGTTTTATAGGCTGTCCTATATGCCCAGAGAACTGAGTGCAACTTTTGCTCCCAATCAGTCCTATGTCCCTCAACAATCTTTGTGAGTGCTGTGCAGAGAATCTTATTAGTACTCTCGGCTTGTCCATTGGTCTGGGGATGATAGGGTGCAGAACGCTTGTGAATTACCAAAAATTCTTGAAGCAAAAATTCTATGACTTCATTTACAAAGTGCACACCTTGATCACTAACGATCTCAATTGGTAATCCATAGCGTGTAAACACGTACTCATACAAGAACTTGGCTGTGGTTCTGGCATCATTTTTGACTGTTGCCTTTGCCTCTACCCATTTGGTCAAATAGTCGGTTTGCGACTATAATATATTCTGCATGCGTGTTACGAGCTGGAGGTTTAATGGGACCGACAAAATCAATACCCCATTTTGCAAAAGCACGTGTGCTTAACATAGGCCGCAATGGCATATTGTCCTTTGTGATGGGAGGTTTTGTCCTTTGACAATCGTCACAACGTTTCACATATTCTTCGGCATCCATTTGTAAGGTTGGCCACCAAAGCCCAGACCACCTAATCAACTTAGCTGTGGTATTGCCAGAAAAGTGTCCACCACCAACACCTGCATGCATGTGCATGAGTTAAGATTTTCAGATAGTCAGCTTCACATACACACATGCGTAAGTTGCCATCCTTGCCCCTCTTGTAGAGTTGGCCCTCTATTAGACTATAGTTTGCCGCTTCAATTTTAATAGCCTGCTTTCGATGTTTAGGAATTGTTTGATCCGTATGACCATGCTGAAGGTAGTCCACAATATACTTACTCCAACTTGGTGTAGTTGAAATTTGGAATAATGTGACATTATGAATTGGCTTCTAAATTTTACATGAAGCACAGTTACGAACAAATGTTTCAGCATCTGCATACATGGTAGGCCACCATTGCCCATCTTGAGATATACGTCGCACACAAGTGGTAGCTGATGCATGGATTCCATCGATACCCGCATGTGCCCATTCCAAGATCTCCTCATATTGGTCGGGGTTAGGTATAAGCCTCAACACTCCATCATTACCCTGACGATATAATCTCCCTGAGATTAACTTGAATGGTCGCCATAGGTCCACATTAGGACCCGCTAGTTGTATTTGCCCACTTGTCAAAATTTCTAAAATGGATTCAGACCATCTAGGAGCTCTCTCTACAAGGAAAAGTGTTGAATCTAACATATCATCATCCACACCCACAGGAGCTTCGCCAGAGGTGATTCGAGACAAATGATCTGCCCTTAGATGAGTTGTTCCTTTTCGAACTGCAACTTCAAAATCAAACTCAAGAAGGATGATAAACCACCTTACTATCCTTCCACTTGCACAAGGTTTATTCACCAAATATAGCAATGCTTGATGGTCCACAAAAAATATGAATTTGTTTGCTAAAAGGTAATGGCGAAACTTTTTCACTGCATATATCATGGACAATCCTTCTCTTTCTGTTGTGGTGTAATTCCTCTCAGCATTGTTTAACTCTGTCGACTAGCATATGAGATTGGGAAATCCTTATTGTGTTCTCCCGATTGAGCCAAAATACATCCAATTGCAAAGTTGGAAGCATCAATGTGGACATGAAAGATTTGGTTCCAATCTGGTGCCCGTAAAATGGGTGCAGTCACTAATGCTTGCTTCAACTTTTCAAAGGATTCCTCACACTCATCAGTCCAATTATTGTGTTCTCCCGATTGAGCCAAAATACATCCAATTGCAAAGTTGGAAGCATCAATGTGGACATGAAAGATTTGGTTCCAATCTGGTGCCCGTAAAATGGGTGCAGTCACTAATGCTTGCTTTAACTTTTCAAAGGATTCCTCACACTCATCAGTCCAATTAAACTTTACAAGAAGAGCATATAACGGTCTGGCTAGGACAGCATACATGTAGATGAATCTACAGTAATAGCCACAATGTCCCATGAAAGTTTGTACCCCTTTAGGGTTGATAGGCCGCGGTAATGAGACAATGACATCAATTTTATCCATATCTGTTGAAATCCCATTGCGAGAAACAATATGGCCCAAAATTTTCCCTTGTCTTACCATGAATTTGCACTTGTCAGGATTCAAGCATATACGATAAAGTTGACACTTTTGAAACACAAGTCTCAGGTGTTCTATATGATCATCACGCTCTTGTGAGTGAACACATAAATCATCCATGAAAATCTCAAGAAATTGCCTAAGGTACTCCTTGAATACATGACTCATTAACCGCTGAAAGGTTGCTGGTGCATTTGTTAGACCAAATGGCATAACACGATAGGCAAAGATGCCATCTTCAGTAGCAAAGGCTGTCTTGTGTTGATCCTTTGGATCAATTGACACTTGGTTGTACCCGAAGAATCCATCCAAGAAACTATATGCCTTTTTCCCTGCAACTCGTTCCAGAACATGATCCGTGATTGGAAGTGGGTAATGATCACGCACAGTAGCTGCATTTACCTTCTTGAGGTTGACACATACTCGAAGTTTTCCATTTTTCTTGGGCACCACTACAATAGGGGAGACCCATTCAGTGTGTTCAATCTCATAGATAAATTCTGCCTCTAAGAGATTGTCTATTTCTTCCTTTATCTTCCGTGCAAAATTTTCATTGTAGGTATAAGGACGTTGCTTGGAGGGTTTTGCATCCTCTCGCAATGGAAGTGTATGCTGACATATGCTTGGATCAACTCCTTTGAGGTCTTTATAACTCCAAGCAAAAACATCGCGATACTCCTTTATTGTTTGTATTAATAACTTCTCCTCTTCTAAGGACAAGTCTGTGTGGCAATCCACACATAGCGAGGCTCTTCTCCTGGCTTAGCAATATCAATCTTTTTTGCATCTTCTGGACCATCGTATGAAACCCCTGGCACGCTTGGTTTTTGTCGCATGGGCTGTTGAAGAACAATCTTCCGATCTTGAAGAGTGTACTGTGTGAAATTGGGAGGAACATTGAGACCTTGTTCTTGTCCACTTGAGTCTTCACTCATTGAAGACCATGCGGTTTTGAGCTCTCCTTTGCCATCTTGCATCGGATTTTTTTGTTCAACCGTTGTCTTTGCACTTCCCACACTCTTTTTTGAATCGGTTTTAGACTTGAGTTGTGGTTTTTGTTTCTTCGTTTTTTTACGATTTTTGCTAACAGTTGTTAGCTCTTCCCCTGCTTGGAATCCGTCTGATCGTTTGACTTGGTCTTTGATACTATCTTGTGCTTGGACATAGTATAGATATCCGTTCTTTCCTGAGAAGTGAGGTGGTGGTCGAGAGTTTTCACTCTTAGACTCTTCCTTTTCTTTTTGTAGTCTCTCACGTTGTTCACGTTCATCTTGTCTACGGATTCTTTTATGGCTCTTACAGCATTTACGTTTAGGTCGGCCTCAAGGGATCTCTACTTGAACCTCCCTTCCTCTCAAGAGTAGGCGTGCCTTTCCTAACTCTTCCTCAGGGATTGTCACCTCATTATTAAAATCAGAGTCCCATCCATCTTCCTTATCAGCATCATTAGCAGATTCGAGTGTTAAATCCTCTACTGAGACTTCCTCGACATGCATAGCTGTTGTGGATGTATCTCTATAGTACAAATCATCTAGAAGGGCACGTGGTTGTACCATTCGTATAGGAATAATATCATATCCATCTGAGTCACAGAATTGAATTGGCTTCGGTAAAGCACATGTCGATAATGTTGCAAGGACATGACTCCATTCTAATGGATCAATTAATTGCTCAGGGAAGGGTTGTGGAATGTATGCCTCGTCTGATACACTTCGATTACCCTTAAGTCTCTCAGTGTTGAAATCCCTACATGAGGCTCCGCACATCCATAGATCTTCTCGTCCATCGGACAATGTAACTCTTGAGCCCTCAGATGAAGCAGAATCAAACTCATCTATTGGAGACCTTGTTACATCACGATATGAGTGATTCCTTAGGTTGACCCTTGTGATGACAGAATCATGTCGGAGGTACAAATAATTGTATCCCCAATCTTGAATCATTTGAAATTGTCGCATGAATGGTCTACCCAATATCACTTCATAGTTTGGATGTTTTCCAAAATCCACTACTGCAAAGGTGTGCTCATATTCAATCCCACATGTGGTGACCAATATGTTCTCGAGCAGCCCAAGGGGATGTTCTAAGCTTCCATCTGCTAGCTGCAAGCGCATCCTGGTACTCCTAATAGCTGGTTTGCCCCACTTTTCCCAAATGGACCTTGTGACAATGCCCAGTCCTGCACCACTATCAAGTATTGCAGTTGAAGATACTTTTCGCACTTCTAATGGGAGGGTAGCATTTCCCTGATCGTCCTCACAAAATTTTTCTACTTTGTTGATAGGAACTGGCATTACATGCTTTGTCTCAGGGTGTATAGTACACTCATGGTGAACCTTTTGTAGCACTACCTGCTCTGACAAACATGTGGCAATATCATTCCACAACTCAGGTCGAATTTTTATCAAATCAAGCAAAGGTAAGGTACAAGCCACTGGTGCTGACAAAATAGCTTGCACCATACTCATATCTTTCTCCTTTGTCAACCTTTTATTCATGGAGGGTATCCTCAAGGTTTGAGAACAGTTCTCATATTCTCCCAGATATGATGGTAAGGTTTTCATTGTATGCTTACTTCTAGGAGAAACAATTGTTTGAACTTCCTCCTGGATGCTTGGGCGTCCAAAGTTGTTTTCCGTGCCTCTGGTAAAATCCACCTCAGAGAATGGAGGCGAACTAACAGAAGACATGTTCTCATTAATTTTCTCATTTACTGTGGCCCACATCTCATTTGCCATGTCCTCATTAGCATCAATAACTTCATCATTGCATGGGAAGACAAGGCTAGGTGGTGGCAGATTACCCCCTTTCAATTGGGTGTCAATTAGTGCAGACCTTTCGCTATAAGCTTGTGAAATGAGCTCACTTTTCATTTCCCGACTTGATGACACTTTTGGTATGGTTTCTAATGTTGGCTTAAGAGAGGTTGGGCCCCGAGGAATAGGTGGTGGTGGTCCCTCAAGTATTGACTGAGCTTCCCTAATGAGTTGCTGATGTACAGCTAGATTGATCTTCTCCTCACGAGGGTTTGGGTATTCTTGAAGCTTCTTGGGTAGCTCAGATAAAGCTGCAATGCAACTTCTATGAGCATCAATGATGGCCTCTAGAGTCTCATTCACTTTATCCACAAAAACAGAACCCCCAAAACTAACCTCAGTCGTACTAGCCTCATCTTGTTTAACACTAGGCTCAGGTTGAGGTTGATGTTCCTCACGCACTTCTTGGGAAGTAAAAGTTTTATCCCTCATGTTTTGTTTAGAGGCTTCTTGAGAACTAGTGGATGTACTTTTAGTTCGCTTGTTTCGGTTCTTCTTCCTCCTAGTGGTCTTTTTTCTATTGGACTGTAGGGTCTTGTCCACTAGATTTGTCTTTGCATCCCTAGTTCGAGGTGTCTCATCTGTCTGTATTTCGGCATTTCGTATCTATGATCTAGTCATGACTCTAAGTGGCACGACATCCTCATTCTCAGATGAAGGTGGCGATGGAACTGTGCCTACAAGGTTGAGTGAGACCTTTGGTTTAGAGGTGCCTTCCTCATGTGGTTTCAGCAGACAATCCTTTGGGAAGTGTTCTACACAACACCCTAGACAATATCTTTCAATTGGTGGAAACTGTTGTACTGTTGTATTGGACCGAGATGCTTGCCTAGAGCGATGTGGACAATCACGAGCCCAATGGGGTTCTCCGCACTCATAACAGGGGCCCATTGGTTTGGCCTCTACTTTCCTTGGCTGCCATTGACCTGAGGGGCCTGGAGTCCTAGGTTGGTAGCCGCCTAGCAACATTAAAGAGTTTTGTTCCCCTGGCTAGTGCTTGGCTTGGGTATGCGGGACTTTCAAAGATATTTTCTTTGGAAGAATATGATGCGTATTCTTCTTCCACATAGCCTGGGTTTACCAAGTCTCTACACATATTTGAATTGTCATAGTCCACAACCCTTACAGGAGCCGTCCCAGGAGCAGGAGGTTGAGCACCAAGTACAGGTCGTGCTTGCTCTTGTGTCATCGGTGGCTTACGTTCAAAACTAGTATACTGTTGATACATTTGTGGAGCCACTCCACTCCTCGGCTGCTCACGTTCCTGTCTCATTCTCGCGATGCGAGTACATTCCTGTGTGGTATGAGTAAAGTTCCAAGCACAGGCTTGGCACCACTTCTTTGTGGGTTGGTTTGTGACTAGAGGAGAAAAGGTATTACAGTCCTCTGTTTTATGGTCACCGCCACATGCTCCACAAAGATGAGGACCTGTAGGAAGTACACTCCTCATTCTCTGCTGCTATTGTTGTGGCTGCATGGGTGGACGATAGGTCTGTCCCAATCTCCGTAGTACAAGGTTAGCTATCTGGTCGGGATTTACTAGTGCGCTAGACCCTGAACTTTGGTCGTCTCCCCACCACTGATCTCTAGGTTTCACCTCTGGGCCAGACCCATCTTGGAACTTGAAGTTATCGGTGAAATCCATAGCATCATGGCAGCACTCATTGAAATTTGTATGTTTCTTCGCATAGAGATGTGTATGCAGTGTTGAATTTTTGAGTCCTTTTAAGAAGAGAGAAATTAATCGACTTTGGGCGGCGACTTTGGGCGGGCTTCTCATCTTCTGGGCAACGATTAATGTACTGCTTCATTCTATTTACACAGTCTCTAACACTCTCATTCTCGCCTTGCTTGAAAGAGTAGATGTGTGCTACCGTGTCATGTTGAATTCCCATCAAGGAAAAAGCAGCAATGAATCTCTCTTCCAAAACTCGTAAAGAAGATTTGTCTGAAGCCTCTAATGCCTGAAATTAAGCCAGGGCTTTTCCCTCAAGAGTGAGTCCAAATCCTTCAATTTGAGTATGCTTATCAGCCACTTGCTCAGCTCGAACTGCTTGTCTAAATGCTGCTACATGATCGTATGGATCTCCCGACCCTTCATACTTTTTTACCAGTTTCTGAAGAGTTGATGGTCTTACTTGTCTTGAATACTCGTCATAGGGCCTACGGCCTCTCACTCTCAGTGGAAATTGTTCCTCTCTTTGGAAAGATGGTCCACATGTTTCCAAAATTGGTGTGGGTACCCTATTACCAGCCTCACCAAATCCCTCCAAAGATCTTGTCACCCGCATTTCAGGAGGTGCATTAATGGGATGCCGAGTTGACTCCCCTACCCTCCGATTGTCATAGTGAAAAAGATGGTGTGATGTGACCTGTGGTCGCACATTTGGTGTAGGACGATATCTTGGTGCTAGAGTTGGGCTACTAGCAGTGGTCCACTTAGATGTTGAGGGTCCCTCTCTAGTGAACTCTCGTAGGGGAGGAGCAACAGTTTCTCCAAGAAAGTCTGTCTCTCTTGGTTTGGCTGTATTTGTTGAGAACACTTCCATAAATAATGGTTGTCCTTTCCACGTGAGTTCCCGAATCTCTTTCCAATCTAAGGTTCGGTATTCATTGGCCCATTTATCAACTATTCTGTTCATGTGTCCTGCAAGCTTCTCAACTACCACCACATGAGCTAGAGGAAGATCCAGCTGTGGCAATCTAGTTGTGGCATAATATCCCTCTAACGAGTCCTTATAGACCTCTTGAAGTGGGTCATCCTCCTGTAAGACCTTTGTCACAGGAATTTGTCGTACAAACTCCCATTGGCTTTCAGCCCCCTGATCCATTTTACACTTGCCTTTCCTATCCCTTTCCAAATTTAGATCTACAAGAAGTAAATCATCTATGGATGGCCTTGAGGACTGGGCATTGGAAGGTCCAGGCATGTCCGGCTCAATGAGCCAGTCATCTCTAGACTCCCTTGCTCTGGAAAGTTTTGATAAGTCTAAGAACTCGGTTTTAGAGAGCTCCCCTAATTTGTCTACCTTTTCTGGATGGTAGGTGACCTCGTAGCGAACACCATCTCCACCCATGTACATGTTACCCTGGTCATTGACTAGAGGTGCTCTATCAAGTTCTGAGAAAATGTCTGCGATCTTAACAAGATATCGTTGTTGTGGGTCCCTAAAGATCTCAGCTCCTTGAGCATTTGTGTAGACATATTGGAGTCTCACATTGAGTGTTAACCCCATGGTGTCGGCTTCAAATGGATTAAAGGATCTTGAGGGTGTCCTATTTGGGGCTACGGGATGACTATTTGTCGGCCCTAGATTGTCCATGGACAATGAACTAGTTGTTCTGGAGGAAAGGGTATCGGATTGGGATTCAGAAAGGGTTTCAGCAATATCTGCCAAATTTCCTACCGATTGGGTCCCACTTTCCTGCGTAGGTACTCTAGAAGGTGCCCTAGGTCCTATGGCAGAATCTACAAGACGTCCCGACCGCAAGTGCATAAGGTCAAATTTTTTTGGTTTTTTATGTGTTTTTGTTTTGTTTTGTTTTTTTCTTTTAAATAAAAAATATATATATATATATATATGTATATATATATATATATATTTTTAACCTACCTAATCACTAAATGCAACTAAAATGAGTATGTGTGGCGTAACTATCTATCCTTTTTTTTTTAATTTAATTATGATTTTTTTTTAAATAATTTTATGTTTTTTTATGTTTTTATTTTTTTTAAATTTACACAAAAATTATGAATCACACTAAAAAAATACTAAGTATGCACAAAATTACAAAAATTTAAAACAATACAAATTACTCTAATTATGCTAAAAATTACAGAAATGAAAAAATAAAAAATATGCAAACAATATGGACTCCTTAAAAAAAATAATTTAAAATTTTTTTTTATTTTTTATTTTTTTATTTTTTTTCCTTTCTTCTCTCTATTTTTTTTTTATATTTAATTGTTTTCTTTTTCTCTTTTTTTTCTTTTTTTAATATCTTTTTTTCTTCTTTTTTTTTGTTTTTTATATTTATTATTATTTTTATTTAAAAATATAAAAAATTGAAAAATAACTAAATAACTAAATAAAAAAATAAAAAATAAAAAAATTCACTAACCTTATCCGCCGCCTCGCCGCTCACTCCCGGATTCTTCGCCGGCGCACCACGTGGGTCGCCTTCTTCTTCGCTTTCAGCTACAGCAACCGCCTCTCCTCTGCTCTTTCAGCCTTCCACCGCTCGATGCAGCCTGCTCACGTCACCTTCGCACTCCAACTGCCTCCCTGCAGCCGTCATCTTCGTCTGCTACTCCTTCATTCGCTTCCAGCAGTCAGCCTTCGCACTCCAACTGCCGTCACCACCTCCTCTATTCAGACGTTCCCTCCACTTCGACGCTCGCTTCACCTTCTACACGACCATCTCCTTCAGCCAGCTGGCTCACGCCTCTCTGGCCTTCGCTTCCTCTGCCCGGCGTTCCACAGCTGCCCAGCCTTTTTTTTTCTCGCCGGCCTCTGCTTGTCGGCCACCACTGCCTTCGCACCTGCCAACAACTGCCTCTCGCCGGCTTAGCAGCTGCCGGCCACTTCTCCCGCGGGTCGCCTCAGCTGCCGTCACCTGACCCCGCCAGCCAGCTGAAGCACCAGCCGCCGCCTTCGCTTCCTTCACCACCGCCGACAGATGTCACACTCGCTGCAGCAGCAGCCGCCACACCTCCTTGCGTTCGCCTCTGCCTGCTGCTGGCCCACTGCCTTCTCTTCGTCGCTAGCAGGCAGCTGAGGCCCGGCCACCACTGCTTCGCCGGCCTCTCCTTCTCTTCGCTAGCCCCAGCAGTCGACAGCCCAACCTTCTTGCAGCCACTTCACCAACGCTACCGGTCGCCTCCACGTAGCCAGTACCGCCTTCAG
This sequence comes from Cibotium barometz, assembly GCF_041138505.1. Classification (NCBI taxonomy): domain Eukaryota; kingdom Viridiplantae; phylum Streptophyta; class Polypodiopsida; order Cyatheales; family Cibotiaceae; genus Cibotium; species Cibotium barometz. The sequence continues at coordinate 46,072,255 of NC_141058.1, read as the reverse complement.
CGTTTTTTTTTTTTCTTTTTTATCAATCTACCTTATATTATAGTATGTAAAACATCAGAATATTTCTAAGTTAAAAAATCAAGCGTACATCACACTAAAGCATATTTTGGAGAGTAAAAAAGTTTTCATTTTTTTTTATAAAAGGCCTCTATATACTATATAAGACCATGAACACAAGCCTAGCAACCTTAATATACTACGCACTTTTAAAATGCAAAGGTCGGTGCCTACGTGGAAAGGAAAGACTGAATGCCCATCGCTTAGCAACTCTCTCCACGTTTTTTTTTCTTTTCTTTTCTCCCTTCTCTTTCCCTCTCTCCTCTCTTCCTTAAGTGGGCTTCACGCTTGGGAGTCTATGGAGCTTGCATAAGCTATGGAAGAGCTTAGCAACGCACCTCTTTTCTCTTTTTTTTTTTAATTTTTTTTTACTAATCACATGTTAGCGAAAAGCATGAAAGCATGAAATGACAAAAAACAATGAAGGTAAGCATAATGAACGGTACTTGAAAAAGCATAAAAGCAATAAAACATAAAAAACAATGCGGGAGAAACCTCAACTGCTCAATGTTTTTTTTTTTCTTATCCTAACCTTATCCACTCACACCGAGATCACACACCCGAACTAAACCTAATCACTCAATGGTTTTGCAACCAAAAGAGGAAATAGTGGTGGTTTCCACACACTCTCAACCGGATTTGAGTCTTCTCCCCGGTAGCGGCGCCAATGGAGAGACGGAAAAACTCTCTCACTTGTAGCAAGAGTAGTATGATCCACACTTAGCTCAATCCAATGGGATTTGCATCCCTTTCGGAGCTAGGGATTCAACCCGTACCGGTGCACAAAGGCTTATCCATTTGATGGAGAGATTGCTAAGAAAACTACTACTATTGACATAGACTCAACACACACTCAAGCTCAATCTTGCTATTGCTCACTCAACTCCACATTCCACTCATCCATACATCCAAACAAGAAGAAAGCTTAGCTATTGCTCACACAAGATCAAAGCATTCTTCATTCTCAAATACTCATTTCCCTAGCATGCACACAATCCTTGAAGCTATCAATAAGAAACATGCACACTAGAGAATTGACATGAGAAGAGAGACAAATATCAACTCATTGCATTGAATTAACAAAAGAATAGAACTTACAACAATGTAGATGGGAAGAGAGAAGAGCTTGCACCTCTATGGAAGAAGAGGGAGAGCTAGTCTCAAGAGAGCTCAAACATGAGTTTGCCCAATGTCCATGCTCTCAAATGAGCCACCTTTTATACAAAAATTCTAGAACTCCCAAAAGTTCCCATGTGGGATTATTGTCAAGCCCTCTCCCACATTCATCTACAAAGTGGAACTCTTTATAAGAGCCCTAAGTATCTTTTTTGTTGCATCCTTGTATTAATCTTCATTTTTCATGCAACAGAGACAACAGAGACAATGAAAATACCCTTCTCTGGACAGTAAGTTTCACACTCTAAGGCTATTTGAGTAGCGAAGTGTCGCTTCTCAAACCTCGAACCCTAGGGTATGGAAACATCCTACAAAGGGGAATGGGTGGGCACCTTGAAACATCTAAAACCCTGTATTTAGCCAATACATCTCCACCTTTCATAATTTCCACCACCTCATTTTCCCCTTGCTCTTCTTTCTCACTACACATGGACTGCATAATGCTGCTAGCGGGTTGAGACAATACTTGTTCTTTATGTCTTCTTTTAGAAACCTAGGAAGACATTAATCAAACACAAAACAAACAACATTTGAAACATAGAACTTAGAACTTAGAAACTGGCAAACTCAATATAAGCAACATAAAATATTCCCTAGAAAAAGCATACAAACAAGAACCTGGATAGGAGAGAAATCATCGCCGCCACTGTCATCTGATGTAGGACTAGATGCACACACTCCTTTCTCCTTGCTCGTTGGCTGAATTCTAAATCATTAGTTTACACGGAAATATTAAGAAATCAAAGCTGCAACAATTGAATGTAAAATCTTACTGTAAGAGACCCGAACTCCCTATGTTTTTTTGCTTGTTGTCTCTTTCGTGGAGGTATGATTATTCCCTAACATTTCAAAAAATTAAGATCATGGCCACAAAATGGCCATGAGGTAATCAAGATCATGGTCATTGTGGCAAGCATCCTAAACTCTTCTACTCACTCCTAATAAATTTACCTATTATAAGATTAGTGGCAAGGGGCTAAGGTCTCATTGTTTGTGGCCTTAGCAACTTGCCACCAAGGGCAAGAAAGGCCATACGCTGGCGTATGGGCTTTCTTGCCCTTGGTGGCAAAATAAGGAAACCATGTCCTTAGTATTTTGTGCTTCTATTTTGTGCTTGTCCAATGCATAAATTTGCAAGTAAAATTGAAACTAGACATTGAATATCCGCGTGGTTTTTGTTGCTAGTAAATAGATGAGGCAACCCACAATGAGTATGAACATCAAACTCTTCACTTACATCAACAAGAGAGAGATGTTGTGTCCATTAAGACATCCACCTTCTACTCTAATGTGCTGGAGGAGGGAGCCGAGGGAGTGGATGGAGGCTAGGCTGCACATGCCTCAACATCTCCGAGTTGCTCTTGCAATGTGGGGATGGTAGCCTCGGTGAGTGCCTGATGCTTTTTGAAAGTCTATGTGTGGAGAAGAGCATCCTTTGCAGCCTTCGGTGCCTTTGATGATAATGAACTCATGATGTGCTCTTTTGGTCGCTCCATGATGGGCTTGGGTGACTTGCTGGAGCTCGGTGATGCATGCAATGGTAGCGCACAGGGTCTTACCTCCTTCCCACCAAGGGCAAGAAAGCCCATACGCTGGCGTATGGGCTTTCTTGCCCTTGGTGGGAAGGAGCTAAGACCCACACATGCACTCACCCTTCCCACAAAAGCCACTGTGCGAACAAACAGGCACACTTGCAGTCTGAAGGACCCCCACGCTTGCACTCATTGTCTGCTGGACACGAAAACAAACAGGCGCACTCGCAGCCCCTGCCTCCTCGCACTCGCAGTCTGAAGGACCCCCACGCTACATACTCTAACAACCATATCTCCTTAGCCCCTTGCCACTAAGGGCAAGAAAGCCCATACGCCAGCGTATGGGCTTTCTTGCCCTTGGTGGCAAGGGGCTAAGGGGAGTGCTAAGGGAAGGGGCCGCAGCTCACTTGGAAACCTTCGCGGCAAAGCAGGAAACCTTCGCGAAAGAGGAAGCCGCTTTTGTCAAGCAAAACTGCAGCAACAAACGAAGACCCTCAAGAGCTGGAGGCTTGGCGGAGGCGAAAGAAGAAGAGGCTTGGCGGAGGCTTGGCGGAGGCTGAGCTAGAGACGATAAATACATTTATAAATAATACGTAATATATAAATAGAGATTGGTATATATTATGTATTATTTATATATTACGTATTATTTTTATATGTATTTATTTTTATTTATATATTATGCATTGAAATGCTATGAATTGATTGTACAAGCGTATATTAGTGGAGATATAGTCATTAAATGCATCGTAATCATTCTTCAGTTATTTAAAAAAGACATATACTAGTGGTGTAAATATTTGATTTTAAATGCAATCATATCTGGAAAATATCAGTACTCATATCTCGAAAAGGGAGAATGATGTTGGCCTTCTTGATATATTTTCAGACATTTGTCAATAGCTGCATCTTGCAACAAGCAGAATGGTGCACGTCATTGATATTCTTTGCTTTGGCTCTTTGAAAATTTTATTCGTCCGTTTTGATTCAGAAGATGTTATTTTGATAGAGATAGAGCTTCAAGAGTACTTCTCCTTAGGTAATAATAACTTATCAATGGAGAATCAAAGCGGTGTAGTGCCTAGAATAAAGCTAGCTGATGGTGTAGTGCCTAGAATAAAGCTAGCTGATGGTGTTTATGCATTTAAACTTACTGCAACAATGCCAAGGGAATGCACTGTGTCTACTTTATCTCTACATTCCAAGGATGTTGTACATGGTAGAGATGATGGTGGGCATATATTCTCATCAGTACAAAATCCCTCTTTTTCTTGTTTGGGAACTCCATCAATCCTTGAGCCCTGTCTATCTAGTTTAGGGACACCCATAGAAAATAAAGTTCTCACTATCTTGTCTCTGATTAGACGATTGCCTGTTTTAACGACACTCTTCTCAATGCTTTAATGAATGCATCATCTAAAGTTAGGAAAGTTGATGAACTTCCATCACAGTACGATGGGGATATTGTTTTTGAGCTCCCTATTGCACCACAAGGTAAGCCAATGGCTGGGATGGAGCAAAGATATGATGGTCATGTGTGGGTGGAGTATAACACATGTACAAAGGAATGTTTTGATGGTGTTGTTAGGCGTAGTTCTTATGGGGGGCATCTAAGATGTTGTAATGTGGAGTGCCCTTATTATGAGCGGATGAAGGGAAGCAATCAATCTCAATGGAAGGGAAAACTTTAACAGGTGCCCAGAATTGGGTTTTTAAGTTCTAAAACCGGCACTTTAGTTTGTCGACATTGCTCTACTTTACCGGAATGCTTGGCTGTGTGTGAGTCTTCTATTTATTATTGCTACCCTACAGATAGAACTACTACAACAAGATGTGTCAAACATCAAGGTAGTCACAGGCATCCAGTTGGGGTGTCGAAAACAAATGAGACTTTTGTGCATACTTTGGTGCAAGATAGAGCTTCCCATGACCTTTATGCAAAGTGTAAAAAGGTTGAGACAGGTGTAGCTCAAGATATAATTATGGACATGCTCTTTGATGACACTGATATCACTCCTGATATGGGAGATTTGGGGGTCGAGCAGCTTCTGGAAAGAGTTACACCACTTGTACAAAGAAAAAGGTTAGGTCTAAACTTTGTTTACATTTTTTTGAAACTCACATGTTGCAATGGTTGACTTTTGGTATTTGATTAGGATTCAGAGATCCATGGATATTGCCCGTCAAAATGTGAAGGGATCAGTTCTTGGGCTCGAAGCATTATTGGATCTTAAGGAGAAAACAAATAGGCGATACCCTTTCTTTCATAGCCTCTTATTTCCAAACCAGCTGGCACAAGCAATGTGGAGCCTCATGTATTTAAGATGTCCTCTGTGGGTCCTGGAAGTGGGATCGACTTGGTTAATCAACTAAGGCCAGGTGGACCGTTAGAGAAACAATTTGTCCACTTTGATCATGTGCACGGGACAAGTGGCTGGACCACAATGAGTGCACATGTTATCACCCTTTTGTCAGAGAATTGCTTACAGTTGCAGTAGGTGAGTTCAAGGTGGAGAATACAAATGCACAGGTTTTATTTTGGACTTTGATGAATGAAAGGTTGCAGCAATGTGGATTTGAGAGTGCAGAGTTTGCAGGTTTCATGGCTGATGAGGCACAAGCAAATTGGCTTGCAATGCGTACTGTTTTCAATAAAGGTAAAAGGAATGTGATGATGTTCAAGGAACGCTCGTGTTCTTTTCACTGGGAAAAGAGTATGCTGGAACATGCACGAATTTGTATCAAACCACAATTTCAAGAAGAGCATAAGGATTTGTGTCGACGGTGGAGAGATGCACCAAGTGAAGTGTCAGCCGCATCAGCAAAGGACAAACTTGTTACATTTTGGAGTTTGCGACATGCGCATGAGACAGAGCTACATTCATTAGAGACATGGTTATCTTGGTGGGAGGTGCGGGGATTTCACTGGGCAAAATGGGTATTGACACAAGGGTGTGGAGGTCCATTTGTGCCTACGGTTAATCTCTCAGAGTCTAAGCATGCATCCATGCGAGCAGCTTTGGGATACGCTCAACAAGTTAGCTTGTTCTCTGCTTCAGCTCTACAGACCTTGCCATGTCAGTCTTGCAAAGTGCCCATTATAAGGCCTACTTGACAGGAAGACATGAGGGGTCTGGGCTGGGTTTAAATCAAATTAAGAAAAGATTTATGTCCGGAGACGAAGGGGTTCAAGCCAAAAAAAATCTTGTGGACCTTGCATCAACAGTGTTGGAGGAACAAGATATTGTTGCTCCAGATGTTCAGAGGACAGTCCTAAAAAGTGTGATGCGCAAGAGAAGAAAAATGGATGCAAAAATTATACTTGATACAGATAGTCATAGGCCAGAATATGAGAACGTTACTATTCATGTTCCAAGACCAAAAGGGGGTGCTTCATGCATTCATGGGACCCCAAAGAGAGTGAGGTTGATGTGAAAGAATGGGCTATCCAGAGAACACCACCCAAATGTCAATCTACATGCTGGGGTATTTTGGAAGGGAGAGCCAAACGCTGTGGAGCTTTCGTTCTTGACAAGAAGGAAGGGCCACTGAAGGGTATTCCTGCACCTTGCTTCAAAGGACGTCGACAATATAAGGATAAGGGGAGTTGGCAGATGTGCTACTTTTGTCCATCGAGTGTAATTCATTCAGCTAGAGTGGATGAGCAGATTCAGAAGTCTTGTGGGCCAGCTCCTCTTCTTTGGAAGGTTGCTAGAGGCACATGTTTGTCTGCGGCAGCGGCGGAAGAGACAACCAAACTCATCAACGCGGGTTTTATTTTGGAGGGTGTAAAACACAATGTTTCCACTATTCAGACAACACCATGCAATGTTCGCCCAATGAGCAGAGGTGATGGCCGCATTGTAAAGATGGAAGGAGAAGATAAGCAAGGCAAGCCAAGATTGCATCAACAGAGCACTTATAAAATGGAAGGAGAGGTAGTGCGCGAGACAGTTGTAAGTCAAGCAGAGTCACACATTTTTTGGATTTCAACAACTGATTCAAAGAAATCTGGAATCTCCTTTGCGGTTAATGCATGCGAATTTCCAAGGTGCACTTGTCCAAAGTTTGCTTTGAGGGATCTGAAAAAAGAGTCGTACATGCCATGTGAGCATATATATTTTGTGTTCATTAGGGTGTTTGGTTTGCAACCTGCAACAATACATAAATTTATGCACCAAGCTGCAATTACAAAGTTAGAGCTTAGTCAAGCACTCTCGGGACACCGCAATATTCCTTCTACTAGTGTTATATAGAAGGAATGTATAAGGGATGTTTGGCATTTGGTTGGATTTTTTGATCCATTGCGGAAATGCGAAAATTGCAGGGAAGCAAGAAATTATGTAAAGCAAGAAATTAGGTTTGCGCCATAGATAAGTCAGTAACTTTTGGGACATCTGTAATTTCTTCTTCTAGTGTCTTATAGATGGTTATATGTTGTCATTCCTTTTTTGGTTCATTAAAACAGAGTCGCATTTTGAATTATGTTTGCGCTTTCTTGATTGAGACAATATAAGTTTCTTTTGCTAATGTCAATAAGTTATTGTTGTGTTGTAAGTTGTTGCTGTGTTGTTCTTGTGAGGGAGAATTCCATTACTAGGCTTGTGTATGCACTTTCTTTGAGAATCTAAAACTTTAAGATATGACTACGAGTTCTGAATGACACTGTCAAAAGAGCTTGCTCGGTCTCTTGCCGCTCGGTTTGGGTCCTCGCTCGATTTTTTCGTGCTCTGTTTTTGGTAATCCTCGCGCAGAGAAGAGAGAGAGGGTGCAGAAAGGAAAGATGAAGAATAAGAAGAAGGAAAGAAATAAAAAAGAAAAAAGAAAAAAGAAAAAGAAAAGAAAAGAAAGAGAGAGAGAGAGAGAGAGAGAGAGAGAGAGAGAGAGAGAGAGAGAGGAAGAAGAAGAAGAAGAAGAAGAAAAGTTAAAAGAAAAAAGAAAAAGAAAAGAAAAGAGAAAAAAAAGAGAAAAGAAAAGGAAAAGAGGAAGAAGAAGAAGAAGAAGGAAAGAAAGAAGAAAAAAGATAAGATTATTAATTAAAAAAAGATTATTATTATTTTTTTAGAAAGAAAGAAAAAAGGGGGAGGAGCGAGCTGAGGAAAGGCGCGGGCGAAATGGGAAGAAGGAGCCTGGGGGGTGCGAAGGTGGAGAGAGGAAAGGCAGAGAGGGGGGATGCACTGGTGGTGGCGGAGAGGTGGAGGGGGAGGGGGAGGGGGGGCAAGCGGAGAGAGGGAGAGTAGCGAGGGGGAGGCGGGGCAGGGGCACGCACACAGGCAGAGAGAGGGGAGGCAAGAAGGCGAGGGGGGAGGTTGGCACAGCTACAGAGAACGCAAAGAAGGGGGCGCAGAAGGAGAGACGCAGGAGGCAAACAAACGTAGGGTGGGGGGGACTCAAGGTCATGCTATGACTATTCGACTTGACTCTATATTCAATGCAACAAGGTGGGGCAAATGCATTTAGTATGCCTATGTATCAAATTGATACATATGGATCAAGTATGCCTATGTATGGTTCTTCTTCACAATAGGATAGCACTCGCATGATCGAGGCAACCCCAAAAGTTGACTAAGTGGATTATGCAATATGTTTAGAGATGCTTGGAAAGAGGTGAGGGGTTTGATTATCACAGGGTTGTAATATAACGTAGATAAATAAGTTATGGATCCAAATAAGCTTGGCAAGACTTGAAGCACCAAATGCACCATTGCGACATAATAATCCACCTAGCCTAGGTGTTCTGAAACCAATCCAAAGGAATTTTCCAGGTATGATTTTACTCGTCGTTAGTAATGATAATATAATGTATATGTGTAGTACATGCACTTACAAAATGTAAGCTTTGTAGGAGTGTCTCGTCATACACCCTCGACAGTAGTCCTCGGTGTTTGGAGCGTGTTGCAACATCAAAGTGCTAGTTCCTCTACTGTTTATAGAAGCCTCGACAAGTGTACTAATCAATTGTGAATATAGTTCATGTGTTTGAGAAATTAGGAAGAGTTCATGAGTAGTGATGAATTTGTTGAGGTGAGGCCTCATAGGAGAGGCAAGATTATACATATGGATCATATTCCTATTAGATCATATGATGTTGATCTTGAGAGTTTTGTATTTGAGCTAGGCATCTTTAGATTTAGTGTTAATGAAAATTGATTTATCATGGGATATAGGTCATATAGGAGCATACTTGATGGAGATAGCCTATGCCTATATAGAGACGACCTTAGAGACCTTGAGGATGCCTTGGATGGTCACTTGGTGGATGATACCACTTATTTCTCTTGTATGGACTCATTATCACTATATTCACTAATGATTATGATGATCTTGATGATCATGCTTCTACTTTGGATCATCATACATATGTAAATGGTCTTGCACATGACAATATGTTGCATGGTATGGATCATGCCTATACATGTATTGATACAATGGACCATGTCTTAGATGATGTGAGTGATGTTACGTGGGTCGACAGTATTGGTTCGCATTGGTTCTTGCATGATGCCTACTATGAGTCATGTTCTTTTTGCTTCCATGGATGTTGACATGATCCTATGTTCTTTGGAGATGAGAAATTTTTCTTTGGATGTATTGGGATGTATGGTACTTGATTATGAGACATATCTTTGCAGCAGAGATGAACATACTGGTTTTGGCCTATATCGTGATTCTTTTGTGCCAAGACTACCCAACATTCCAGCCATGAGTTACAAGATACCTTGATGTCAAATCCATACTATAGTCACAAGAGGATGGGCTTGCGAGCTTTCTCTTTAACCCAAGAGCCAAGAGCTACTACTACTATATTGATTTCAGGGGTCCATGATGTATACTATGGCTATCCATTTGATCCTAGAGGGTATAAAGCTAGCTTGGTCACATCGACATGGGTAACCTACATCTACCATTTGATCCAGGTGGTTAGAGAGCATTACCTAGGATTTTGCATGGCTTAGATTTTCCTTTAATCCAGGTGGAAGCATGGTTAGCCTCATCATTGGCGACATTCCATTATCTTTTCCATTTGATCCTATGATGGTCATGCAACTTTGGTGGAACTCATATTTTAGCATTTGTGGTCTTGTATTTGCCTTCAACATTGATACCTAGTTATGCATCAATTTTTTATCTTTTGTATATAGCCTCTTGTATATGGTTGTTTGTGCATGATGACCCTTTGATTTCGATTATGATGATGATCTTGATCATCACATTTGTACTTTGGATCAACATACACATATAGATGGTCAAGCATATGAATATGTGTTACATGGTATGGATATGTCTATACATGCAATGGACCATGTCTAGGTTGGTGTGTGAGTGATGTTACATGGGTCACATTGGTTCTTACATGATGCCTACTATGAATCAAGGTCTTTTGGTTCCCATGGATATCAACATGATCCTATTTTCTTTGGAGATGATACATTTGTTTTTGTATGCATATTATATGCCACTTGGGATGTATGGTACTTGATAATATAGCATATATTATGGATGCACATCTTGGTTTGGGTCTATATGGTGATTCTTTTATGCCTAAACTACCCGACATTCCGACAGGATACCTTTGATTCTTGATTCACACTATGGTTGAGTGAACGGGCTTGTGAGCTTTCCTTTCGACCTAGGAGCTATTACTATGTTAGTTTAAGGGATCCACAATGTATGCCATGGCTATCCATTTGATCTTGGAGGGTATAAAACTAGTTTCATCAACATGGTTTGCCTACATCTACCATTTGATCCAAGTGGTTGGAGAACCATTACCTGGGAGTTTTCATGGCTCAAATTTCCCTTTGATCCACAAGGGAGCATGGTTAGCCTCATCATCAATGGTATTCCATTATCTTTACTATTTGATCGTGGGAGAGAGATTATGGATAGCACTAAGTGCACTTGACCACAACCTGAGCAATGACTCCAAAGAAAATGGGACACCCAATTTTTGGGCTCACTCAATGTATCACAAAAGTTCTCATAAACACTAGTTAGTTTGCAATACTCCTTTCTGAAAAAGACCTTTGAGCCTCAACACTACAAAGTTAAAAACTCAACTTTAGAGTCTTCTATTGGGAAAATTTCTAAGCTTTCTTAAACCACCAAAAGAATGCCTAAAATACAATAGACTTTTTCAAATTAATGTTTACATTCTTTGATAATAGTAAGCATGATGATAATCAAGAGCCAAACCATATGTTGCTAATTTATAGTAAATCTTCCTCCATGAAAGGTGTTAGAAGTGATTAACAAGTTTTTCATTATTATCCACTTAACAACAAGAATTTGAGCAAAAGCCAAACAAATATCTTGGCACTTGTAAAAAAATACAACTTATGAATTTATACAAAAGTTTGAATCTTCTATGAGACGGAGAGCTTTAGAAAGAAATGAGTCAACAGAACACAGACATGAGTATTCCACTATTCTTCTACTCATGTCTGTGTTTTGTTTTGTTTGCACATTTCTTCCCAAAGCTCCTCGCTAGTGGATCCAAAGGAGTCTAGTCTTCTTAATTAGGGAGCACTCTCTAGAATGTTGGTCATTTGAGGAGGCCTGGTTTGATGCACAGCAATTGACTATATGGTCGTTTCCAATAATTAGTCTAGATCAGGTTCATGTCAAAGGCCTTGGGTGCTTCTAGATCAGGTCAGAGAATGGTTTCATAAAAGGTTTTTTTTTTAGTTTTTTTTTCTAAGGTTACATGCCTAGGTTTACGCCTCTAGACTCACATCTGCAAGTTAACATATCCAGGTTCATGGCTCATGTGTCCAGGCTCACGGCTCACGTGTCTAGGTTTCATGTATGTAGGTTTATGTGTCCAAGTCTATATTTGTAGGCTCATACCTTTTTTGTATAAACTTGGTTCACGTACTTACCTGGTGTGAAATAGGCCTATTTGGGGGGCACAAAAATCTATGAACATGGCTTGTGATGACAGGGTTGAGCACTTATAAGGTACTTGATTGTCCAATCATTGTAAAGAACAAGAATTTTTCTTGGAAATAGTTGGCACAGATTTGTTGCATGACGAATGAAGATCAATACAAGGATGCAACAAAAAAGACACTTAGGGCTCTTGAAAAGAGTTCCAAGTTGTAGATGAATGTGGGAGAGGGCTTGACAATGATCCCACATGGGAACTTTTGGGAGTTCTAGAATTTTTGTATAAAAGGTGGCCCATTTGAGAGCTAGAGGGGACTTTTGGTCATTTGGTTGAGAGGCTCATAGAGAGAGCTTGCTCCATAGCTCCTTCTCATGTGCTCTCCCAAGGCTCTCCATCTCCATTCTTGCTTCAATCTTGTACTCTCTATTCTTTGCATTTTCAATGATATGAGGTTTTGGTCTACACACTTGCTAATCTAGATTTCTTAATGATGTTTTGATTTGTGAGTTGTAGAGTGCATGTGATGAAGCTTGTGCATGAAATGATGTGTAGTTGAGGCTTGTGTGATAACTCTTTGCATGTTAGATTCTTTGCATAAGTTGCATTTTTATGCTTAAGTGTAGCCTAATCTTGATGCTTTGATTATGTAAGATTGATTGCTTGAGTGTTGAAGAAGGATTGAGTAGGACTAGAAGTCATTAGTGTGTGGTTAACTCATCTTCTCCCATTCGGGATAGCCTCTATGCGCTAACCGGGTTGCATTCACGGATTGACAAAGTGTGTGGGTTGGAGTGTAGCCTCCGCTATGCTATGATGTCCCAAACAATGGCGCCGCTCTGCCGGGGAACGCACACCTAAGTTAGTGAAGGGTGTTAACCATTACTTCTTACTAAGTGCTCCATTGATTGCAAAATCGTGGATTAGGGTAGATTAGAGTAGAGTTTGCAAGGGCATTGAGTGTGTGATTTCAAGGGCGCCTTGTGTGTTTTCTGTTTTTTGATTAGAAGCAAAAAAATTAAAACTCCATTGAGCGGTTGAGGTTTCTCCCGCATTGTTTTTTATGTTTTATTGCTTTTATTTCTTTTCAAGTACCGTCATTATGCTTACATTCATTGATTTTTTTTGTCATTTCATGCTTTCATGCTCTTCGTTAACATGTAATAAGTTTTTTTTTAAAAAAAAGAGGTGCATTGCTAAGCTCTTCCATAGCTTATGCAAGCTCCATAGGCGCCCAAGTGAGAACCCCCTTAAGGATGACAGGAGAGAGGGAAAGTGAAGGGAGAAAGGAAGAGAGGAGAGGTTGACATCTTGTTTTTTTTTATTTTTATTTTATTTTATTCTTGTTATATATATATATATATAAAGAAAAGAAAACACTCAAAAGGTAGCTGCGTGGCTGGAAACTGGCCGGCCGCGTGGAGAAAGGTTGGCTGCAGCTGTAGAAGGCGGCCGGCTGAGAGAGAACGCAAGGAAGCGACCGTGTGTGCGCAACGCCACTGCCTGGTGCATCTACGGGCCAGCAGTGTTTGCAAATGTCATGCCCACCGCCACGTACCCGTCTCCATCCACCGCTGCAACGACAGAAACAGCCGCTTCAGTTAGGAGGCAGCGAGGAAGGGCTGTAGGCGGTGGCTAGCAAGCAGACGAGGAGAAGTGACTGGCCGGCCGTGTGGAGACTGGCCGGTGGCCGTTGCATGGCTGTTGGCTAGCTGTAGAGGCGAAGACGTGGGTGGCTGTAGAGGCGAAGGAGAGGCCGGCGACTCAGGTGGAGTGGCCTTCGCAGTGGCCGTAGAAGAGGTGGCCGTGAGAAGGTGCTTAGGCGGCTGCAGTAGAAGAGGTGGCCGTGAGAAGGTGCTTAGGCGGCTGCAGTAGAAGAGGTGGCCGCGGCAAGAAGGAGCTTAGGCGGCGGCTAAGGTGGCGGCCAAGTGGAGGCAAGAAGCAAGCAAGCGGCGAGAGCTGGGTGCTGAGGCGAACGCAGAGTACAGACTGCCAGCTGTGAAGGCAAGCAAGTGGAGGTTGAGGCGGCGAAGGGCCCGCAGTAGAAAGCATACGAAGGCGCCGAAAGAGGAGCCCTGATTGCAGAAATCGCGGAGGAGATAACGAAGATAAGGTTAGTGATTTTTTGTTTTTTTGTTTTTTTATTTAATTTTTATTATTTATCTTTTGTTAATTTCTTTTTTAATTAAAAAATAATAATAATAAAAACCATAAAACAATAAATTTAAAAAAACAAAAAGAGAAAAAGAGATAAAAAAAGAATTAAAAAAAGAAAAAGAAAAAAAAAGAAAAAAAAGCGAAAAAACAATTAAATTTAAAAAAAAGAAAAAAAATAATTTTTATTTTTTTTGAATCCATTGTTCATTATTTAAATTTTTGCATAAGTAAAGTAGCGTGTATTTTTTATTTTTATTTTTGTAATTGAGTGCATAATTAGTAGATTCATATTTTTTGTAATTAGGCACGAAATTTATTAGTTTTTAAAGAAAAAAAACAAAAACAAACAAACAAACAAAAACAACAAAAGGAGAAAAAAAACAAAAGAAAAGAAAAGAAAAGAAATAAAAATTTAAAAAAAAAGTTTCTATAAATTATGTGTTTTTTTTAGGAGTCCATATTCTTTGCATATTTTGTTTTTTTTTTGCATAATTAGGGTAACTTGCATTTTTTAATTTTTGTAACTTTGTGCATAATTAGTATTTTTTTAGTGTGATTCATAATTTTTTTGTTTTAAAAAAAAGTAAAAATCATAAAATCATAAAATCATTAAAAAAATCATTTTAAAAAAATAATAATAATAATAAATAGGATAGATAGTTACGCCACACATACTCATTTTAGTTGCATTTAGTGATTAGGTAGGTTATAAAATATATATATATATATATATACATATATATATATTTTATTTTTTTTAAAAAACAAAACAAAAATAAAAACAAAACAAAACAAAAACACATAAAAAAAACCAAAAAAATTTGACCTTATGCACTTGCGGTCAGGACGTCTTGTAGATTCTGCCATAGGGCCTAGGGCACCTTCTAGAGTACCTACGCAAGAAAGTGGGACCCAATCGGTAGACAATTTGGCAGATATTGCTGAAACCCTTTCTGAATCCCAATCCGATACTACCCTTTCCTCCAGAACAACTAGTTCATTGTCCATGGACAATCTAGGGCCGACAAATAGTCATCCCGTAGCCCCAAATAGAACACCCACAAGATCCTTTAATCCATTTGAAGCCGACACCATGGGGTTAACACTTAATGTGAGACTCCAATATGTATACACAAATGCTCAAGGAGCTGAGATCTTTAGGGATCCACAACAACAGTATCTTGTTAAGATCGCGGACATTTTCTCAGAACTTGATAGAGCACCTCTAGTCAATGACCAGGGTAACATGTACATGGGTGGAGATGGTGTTCGCTACGAAGTCACCTACCATCCAGAAAAGGTAGACAAATTAGGGGAGCTCTCTAAAACCGAGTTCTTAGACTTATCAGAACTTTCCAGAGCAAGGGAGTCTAGAGATGACTGGCTCATTGAGCCGGACATGCCTGGACCATCCAATGCCCAGTCCTCAAAGCCATCCATAGATGATTTACTTCTTGTAGATCTAAATTTGGAAAGGGATAGGAAAGGCAAGAGTAAAATGGATCAGGGGGCTGAGAGCCAATGGGAGTTTGTACGACAAATTCATCTTACAGGATGACCCACTTCAAGAGGTCTATAAGGACTCGTTAGAGGGATATTATGCCACAAATAGATTGCCACAGCTGGATCTTCCTCTAGCTCATGTGGTGGTAGTTGAGAAGCTTGCAGGACACATGAACAGAATAATTGATAAATGGGCCAATGAATACCGAACCTTAGATTGGAAAGAGATTCGGGAACTCACGTGGAAAGGACAACCATTATTCATGGAAGTGTTCTCAACAAATACAGCCAAACCAGGAGAGACAGCCTTTCTTGGAGAAACTGTTGCTCCTCCCCTACGAGAGTTCACTAGAGAGGGACCTTCAACATCCAAGTGGACCACTGCTAGTAGCCCAACTCTAGCACCAAGATATCGTCCTACACCAAATGTGCGACCACAGGTCACACCACAACAACATCTTTCTCACTATAACAATCGGAGGGTAGGGGAGCCAACTCGGCCTCCCATTAATGCACCTCCTGAAATGCGGGTGACAAGATCTTTGGAGGGGTTTGGTGAGGCTGGTAATAGGGTACCCACACCAATTTTTGATGCATGTGGACCATCTTTCCAAAGAGAGGAACAATTCCCACTGAGAGTGAGAGGCCGTAGGCCCTATGATGAGTATTCAAGACAAGTAAGGCCATCAACTCTTCAGAAACTGGTAAAGAAGTATGAAGGGTCGGGAGATCCATACGACCATGTAGCAGCATTTAGGCAAGCAGTTCGAGCTGAGCAAGTGGCTGATAAGCATACTCAAATTGAAGGATTTGGACTCACTCTTGAGGGAAAAGCCCTGGCTTGGTTTCAGGCATTAGAGGCTTCAGACAAATCTTCTTTACGAGTTTTGGAAGAGAGATTCATTGCTGCTTTTTCCTTGATGGGAATTCAACATGACACGGTAGCACACATCTACTCTTTCAAGCAAGGCGAGAATGAGAGTGTTAGAGACTGTGTAAATAGAATGAAGCAGTACATTAATCGTTGCCCAGAGGATGAGAAGCCCGCCCAAAGTCGATTAATTTCTCTCTTCTTAAAAGGACTCAAAAATTCAACACTGCATACACATCTCTATGCGAAGAAACATACAAATTTCAATGAGTGTTGCCATGATGCTATGGATTTCACCGATAACTTCAAATTCCAAGATGGTTCTGGCCCAGAGGTGAAACCTAGAGATCAGTGGGGAGATGACCAAAGTTCAGGGTCTAGCGCGCTAGTAAATCCAGACCAGATAGCTAACCTAGTACTAAGAAGATTGGGACAGACCTATCGCCCACCCTTGCAGCCACAACAACAGCAGCAGAGAATGAGGAGTGTACTTCCTACAGGTCCTCATCTTTGTGGAGCATGTGGCGGTAACCATAAAACAGAGGAATGTAATACCTTTTCTCCTCTAGTCACAAACCAACCCACAAAAAAGTGGTGCCAAGCCTGTGCTTGGAACTTTACCCATACCACACAGGAATGTACTCGCATTGTGAGAATGAGACAGGAACGTGAGCAGCCAAGGGGTGGAGTGGCTCCACAAATGTATCAACAGTATACTAATTTTGAACGTAAGCCACCTATGGCACAAGAGCAAGCACGACCTGTTCTTGGTGCTCAACCTCCTGCTCCAGCGACTGCTCCTGTGAGGGTTGTTGACTACGACAATTCAAATATGTGTAGAGACTTGGTAAACCCAGGCTATGTGGAGGAAGAATATGTATCATATTCATCCAAAGAAAATATCTTTGAAAGTCCCGCATACCCAAGCCCAGCACTGGACGTTCAACCAGGGGAACAAAACTCTTTAATGTTGCTAGGCGGCTACCAACCTAGGACTCCAGGCCCCTCAGGTCAATGGCAGCCAAGGAAAGTAGAGGCCAAACCAATGGGCCCCTGTTATGAGTGCGGAGAACCCCATTGGGCTCGTGATTGTCCACATCGCTCAAGGCAAGCATCTCGATCCAATACAACAGTACAACAGTTTCCACCCATTGAAAGATATTGTCTAGGGTGTTGTGTAGAACACTTCCCAAAAGATTGTCTGCTGAAACCACATGAGGAGGGCACCTCTCAACCAAAGGTCTCACTCAACCTTGTAGGCACAGTTCCATCACCACCTTCATCTGAGAATGAGGATGTCGTGCCACTTAGAGTCATGACTAGATCACAGACACGAAATGTCGAAATACAGACTGATGAGACACCTCGAACTAGGGATGCAAAGACAAATCTAGTGGACAAGACCCTACAATCCAATAGAAAAAAGACCACTAGGAGGAAGAAGAACCGAAACAAGCAAACTAAAAGTACATCCACTGGTTCTCAAGAAGCCTCAAAACAAAACATGAGGGATAAAACTTTTACATCCCAAGAAGTGCATGAGGAACATCAACCTCAACCTGGGCCTAGTGTTAAACAAAATGAGGCTAGTACGACTGAGGATAGTTCTGGGGGTTCTGTTTTTGTGGATAAAGTGAATGAGACTCTAGAGGCCATCATTGATGCTCATAGAAGTCGCATTGCAGCTTTATCTGAGCTACCCAAGAAGCTTCAAGAATACCCAAACCCTCGTGAGGAGAAGATCAATCTAGCTGTACATCAGCAACTCATTAGGGAAGCTCAGTCAATACTTGAGGGACCACCACCACCTATTCCTCGGGGCCCGACCTCTCGTAAGCCAACATTAGAAACCATTCCAGAAGTGTCATCAAGTCGGGAAATGAAAAGTGAGCTCATTTCACAAGCTCATAGCGAAAGGTCTGCACCAATTAACAACCCATTGAAAGGAGGTAATCTGCCACCACCTAGCCTTGTCTTCCCATGCAATGATGAAGTTATTGATGCTAATGAGGACATGGCAAATGAGATGTGGGCCGCAGTTCATGAGAAAGTTAATGAGAACATGTCTTCTATTAGTTCGCCTCCATTCTCTGAGGTGGATTTTACCAGGGGCACGGAAAACAACTTTAGACGCCCAAGCATCCAGGAGGAAGTTCAAACAATTGTTTCTCCCAGAAGTAAGCATACAATGAAAACCTTACCATCATATCTGGGAGAATATGAGAACTGTTCTCAAACCTTGAGGATACCCTCCATGCATAAAAGGTTGACAAAGGAGAAGGATATGAGTATGGTGCAAGCTATTTTGTCAGCACCAGTGGCTTGTACCTTACCTTTGCTTGATTTGATAAAAATTCGACCTAAGTTGTGGAATGATATTGCCACATGTTTGTCAGAGCAGGTATTGCTACAAAAGGGTCACCACCATGAGTGTACTATACACCCCGAGACAAAGCATGTAATGCCAGTTTTCCTATCAACAAAGTAGGAAAATTTTGTGAGGACGATCAGGGAAATGCTACCCTCCCATTAGAAGTGCGAAAAGTATCTTCAACTGCAATACTTGAGTGGTGCAGGAGTGGGCATTGTGACAAGGTCCATTTGGGAAAAAATGGGGCAAACCAGCTATTAGGAGTACCAGGATGCGCTTGCAGCTAGCAGATGGAAGCTTAGAACATCCCCTTGGGCTGCTTGAGAACATATTGGTCACCACATGTGGGATTGAATATGAGCACACCTTTGCAGTAGTGGATTTTGGAAAACATCCAAACTATGAAGTGATATTAGGTAGACCATTCATGCGACAATTTCAAATGATTCAAGATTGGGGATACAATTATTTGTACCTCCGACATGATTCTGTCATCACAAGGGTCAACCTAAGGAATCACTCATATCGTGATGTAACAAGGTCTCCAATAGATGAGTTTGATTCTGCTTCATCTGAGGGCTCAAGAGTTACATTGTCCGATGGGCGAGAAGATCTGTGGATGTGTGGAGCCTCATGTAGGGATTTCAACACTGAGAGACTTAAGGGTAATCGAAGTGTATCAGACGAGGCATACATTCCACAACCCTTCCCTGAGCATTTAATTGATCCATTAGAATGGAGTCATGTCCTTGCAACATTATCGACATGTGCTTTACCGAAGCCAATTCAATTTTGTGACTCAGATGGATATGATATTATTCCTATACGAATGGTACAACCACGTGCCCTTCTAGATGATTTGTACTATAGAGATACATCCACAACAGCTATGCATGTCGAGGAAGTCTCAGTAGAGGATTTAACACTCGAATCTGCTAATGATGCTGATAAGGAAGATGGCTGGGACTCTGATTTTAATAATGATGTGACAATCCCTTAGGAAAGGCACGTCTACTCTTGAGAGGAAGGGAGGTTCAAGTAGAGATCCCTCGAACCCGACCTAAACGTAAATGTTGTAAGAGCCATAAGAGAATCAGTAGACAAGATGAGCGGGAACAACGTGAGAGACTACAAAATGAAAAGGAGGAGTCTAAGAGTGAAAACTCTCGACCACCACCTCACTTCTTAAGAAAGGAACTGATATCTATACTATGTCCAAGCACAAGATAGTATCAAAGACCAAATAAGACGATCAGATGGATTCCAAGCAGGGAAAAAGCTAACAACTGTTAGCAAAAATCGTAAAAAAACGAAGAAACAAAAACCAAAACTCCAGTCTAAAACCGATTCAAAAAAGAGTGTGGGAAGTGCAAAGACAACGGTTGAACAAAAAAATCCGATGCAAGATAGCAAAGGAGAGCTCAAAACCGCATGGTCTTCAATGAGTGAAGACTCAAGTGGACAAGAACAAGGTCTAAATGTTCCTCCCAATTTCACACAGTACACTCTTCAAGATCGGAAGATTGTTCTTCAACAGCCCATGCGACAAAAACCGAGCATGCCAGGGATTTCATACGATGGTCCAGAAGATGCAAAAAAGATTGATATTGCTAAGCCAGGAGAAGAGCCTCGCTATGTGTGGATTGCCACAGACTTGTCCTTAGATGAGGAGAAGTTATTAATACAAACAATAAAGGAGTATCGCGATGTTTTTGCTTGGAGTTATAAAGACCTCAAAGGAGTTGATCCAAGCATATGTCAGCATACAATACCATTGCGAGAGGATGCAAAACCCTCCAAGCAACGTCCTTATACCTACAATGAAAATTTTGCACGGAAGATAAAGGAAGAAATAGACAAGCTCTTAGAGGCAGAATTTATCTATGAGATTGAACACACTGAATGGGTCTCCCCTATTGTAGTGGTGCCCAAGAAAAATGGAAAACTTCGAGTATGTGTAAACCTCAAGAAGGTAAATGCAGCTACTGTGCGTGATCATTACCCACTTCCAATCACGGATCATGTTCTGGAACGAGTTGCAGGGAAGAAGGCATATAGTTTCTTGGATGGATTCTCCGGGTACAATCAAGTGTCAATTGATCCAAAGGATCAACACAAGACAGCCTTTGCTACTGAAGATGGCATCTTTGCCTATCGTGTTATGCCATTTGGTCTAACAAATGCACCAGCAACCTTTCAGCGGTTAATGAGTCATGTATTCAAGGAGTACCTTAGGCAATTTCTTGACATTTTCATGGATGATTTATGTGTTCACTCACAAGAGCATGATGATCATATAGAACACCTGAGACTTGTGTTTCAAAAGTGTCAACTTTATCGTATATGCTTGAATCCTGACAAGTGCAAATTCATGGTAAGACAAGGAAAAATTTTGGGCCATATTGTTTCTCGCAATGGGATTTCAACAGATATGGATAAAATTGATGTCATTGTCTCATTACCTCGGCCTATCAACCCTAAAGGGGTACAAACATTCATGGGACATTGTGGCTATTACCGTAGATTCATCTACATGTATGCTGTCCTAGCCATACCATTATATGCTCTTCTTGTAAAGTTTAATTGGACTGATGAGTGTGAGGAATCCTTTGAAAAGTTGAAGCAAGCATTAGTGACTGCACCCATCTTACGGGCACCAGATTGGAACCAAATCTTTCATGTCCATATTGATGCTTCAAACTTTGCAATTGGATGTATTTTGGCTCAATCAGGAGAGCATAATAAGGATTTCCCAATCTCATATGCTAGTCGACAGTTGAACAATGCTGAGAAGAATTACACCACAACAGAAAGAGAAGGATTGTCCATGATATATGCAGTGAAAAAGTTTCGCCATTACCTTTTGGCAAACAAATTCATATTTTTTGTGGACCATCAAGCATTGCTATATTTGGTAAATAAACCTTGTGCAACTGGAAGGATTGTGAGGTGGTTTATCATCCTTCTTGAGTTTGATTTTGAAGTGGCAGTTCGAAAAGGAACAACCCATCTAAGGGCAGATCATTTGTCTCGAATCACCTGTGGCGAAGCTCCTGTGGGTGTGGATGATGATATGTTAGATTCAACACTTTTCCTTATAGAGACAGCTCCTAAATGGTCTGAATCCATTTTAGAAATTCTGACAAGTGGGCAGATACAACTAGCGGGTCCTAATGTGGACCTATTGGCGACCATTCACATTAATTTCAGGGAGATTATATCGTCAGGGTAATGATGGAGTGTTGAGGCTTATACCTAACCCCGACCAATATGAAGAGATCTTGGAATGGGCACATGCGGGTATCGATGGAATCCATGCATCAGCTACTACTTGTGTGCGACGTATATCTCAAGATGGTTAATGGTGGCCTACCATGCATGCAGATGCTGAAACATTTGTTCGTAACTGTGCTTCATGTAAAATTCAGAAGCCAATTCATAATGTCACATTATTCCAAATTTCAACTACACCAAGTTGGAGTAAGTATATTGTGGACTATCTTCAGCATGGTCATACGGATCAAACAATTCCTAAACATCGAAAGCATGCTATTAAAATTGAAGCGGCAAACTATATGCTGATAGAAGGCCAACTCTACAAGAGGGGCAAGGATGGCAACTTACGCATGTGTGTATGTGAAGCTGACTATCTGAAAATCTTAACTCATGCACATGCAGGTGTTCGGGGTGGACACTTTTCTGGCAATACCACAGCTAAGTTGATTAGGTGGTCTGGGCTTTGGTGGCCAACCTTACAAATGGATGCTGAAGAATATGTGAAACGTTGTGACGATTGTCAAAGGACCAAATCTCCCATCACAAAGGACAATATGCCGTTGCGGCCTATGTTAAGCACACGTGCTTTTGCAAAATGGGGTATTGATTTTGTCGGTCCCATTAAACCTCCAGCTCGTCACACGCATGCAGAATATATTATAGTCGCAACCGACTATTTGACCAAATGGGTAGAGGCAAAGGCAACAGTCGAAAATGATGCCAGAACCACAGCCAAGTTCTTGTATGAGTACGTGTTTACACGCTATGGATTACCTATTGAGATCGTTAGTGATCAAGGTGTACACTTTGTAAATGAAGTCATAGAATTTTTGCTTCAAGAATTTATGGTAATTCACAAGCGTTCTGCACCCTATCATCCCCAGACCAATGGACAAGCCGAGAGTACTAACAAGATTCTCTGCACGGCACTCACAAAGATTGTTGAGGGACATAGGACTGATTGGGAGCAAAAGTTGCACTCAGTTCTTTGGGCATATAGGACAGCCTATAAAACATCTGTGGGCACAACCCCATTTGAACTTGCTTTTGGGTTAGATGCAATTCTTCCCATTGAATTTCTTGTACCTACTCTACAAGTAGCTAAACAATTGGATTGGACTGGTCATGAGCTTTCACAACGCGTTGACGAATTGGAAAAGCTTGATGAGACCCGCTTATTGGCGGTAATGGGGATGTATGCTGAGAAGAGGAGACAAAAGCAATGGTACGATAGAAATGTAACAACTGGCCGATTCAAAAAAGGAGACCTTGTGCTCTTGTACACACTTAAGAAGCATAAGAGAAAGCTCAAGAAACGTGGCCTAGGACCGTTTGTGATTAATGAGCTTACTCCAAGTGGTGCAGTGCGTTTAGAGACACTAGACGGTGAGCAAATGCCTAACTTCATTAATGGAAGTCGTCTCAAGAAATACAATGAACCATTAACTGAAGCCATGCTTCAACAGATGCATGCTGCACAAACACGGAAAGAAGCACTTGACCTACTTAAACGTCAGGCTCAAGAGGAGGCTAAAGCTAGAGTTGCAAAAGCCAAGGAGCGTCGCAAAGCTTCTATGTTGGCCATACAGTTGGCTACTGATGAGCCATATGGATGTCGATCCATTCAATATTCAAGTGTGCCTTCATCTTCATGAGACTACCTACTTTGTCTCTGCCTTAATTGACTCTGGTGCAGATTATAATGTTCTCTCGTTTGACAGGCCTGGATAGCCTTGGGTCAACCACCACTTGTGCAAATTCCTGTGAACCTACGAAGTTTCTCAGGAGAAGATAGCCCTATAGAGAGAAAATGTGTCATTATGATGACCATTCAGGATCACCAGATGTCAGTGCCCTTTTATGTGGCATGTAAGTCCAAGGCAATAGTAGAGGTTGTTCTCGGTAGATCGTGGTTAAGTGCTACCAATTGCTCATTAGATTGGAAAAATAGACAATACAAGTTGCAAATTGATTCTGATTGTATCTTGGGATCTGCTACTCCACGAGCTTTATCGTGTCAAAGGGGTAATGTTTCTACCTTACCCAACCCACAATCAAAATCTGCTCTTGAAGCTCCAAAACAAATGATGTGGATAATTGATGAGTACTCAAGTGAGGGCCATGGCTGGCATATTCCAACTACTCTAGTTGCTGCTCAAAGAAGGCCAGGCAAGAAGGAGTTATCAATTTGGCTACCCAAAGATGCGTACAAACTTGTACCATCTAGTCCAGTTGCTAAGCCTCTTAAGAAGCCCATCATTTCCAAGCCTAAACCTCGGATTGTTACTCGATGGGTCCCAAAACATGTTCTTAAAGCACAAGGCTATTATGAGGGTGCAACAGCAATTTGGCTTTCAAAATGCCATGCTTTGCTAGGGGTAACAGAGTGTTTCAGAAAGATTCCAAAAGCCACCCTTGATTTTCCATATCAGTGGGTGCAAAAGAAATCAACACAAACTCTTCAAGAAAGGAAAGGTGGCTGTGATAGCACCTACAAAACTACTTGTGTTGATCTTCCTAAAACATATATTGAAACACCGGCTGTCCCGATTTCTCCTTGTTACACAATTCAACCATCAACTTGTGTACCTACGACAAGTCCAAATGAGTCTCATTTGAGCATAGATTCTAGCATTTCAATGCCTAAATCCTCTTATCTTGCTCAAATTCCAAGACAATTGCTAAAGTTTCCACCTCTTAAAAAGGATATACCAAAAACTAAAGATAAGGCATTAACACTACAATTAAAGCTCTTTGGTAAATCAATGTTTGAATAATGTAGTTCCTTATGCCTTTAGAAGATGTGTTCTCTTTGAGATAATCTTGTTTTTGATTGGAATTGTCATGATGGATATGAGTGTTCTAAATTTCATTGTTCTACGTCCAGATAACTCCTGATGGATATTTGGCGAGATACATGTCCACCATGCATTGACCCTGATAGTACTCGACCTGATCATCGCGAGGGTTATAGTGCTCCTCCGTTTCAAACACATTCTAAGTACTTCTATGCTCCCTTAGGTGAAAATTGCTGTGGGCATCACTTTGTCACGTTATTCTATCAACAGCATCACCCATTTTCACATTGTCAAGAGTGTGCACGGCTCGTATTAGGAGAAGCTTCACATATTTGTTGGATATGCCGCTCTTACTTTAGACGATATGGCACAGGCTTACTGAAGCAAATTGTGGAAATTACACCCCAACGCTATAATCTTCTTAATGTGAGAATACCAGAGAGAGGACCAAATCAACGTAGATTACCTGAGGAGGTTCAAGCACAACAATGGAGGGATACAAGCTTAAATGACTTGCAACCACCGATCTTGCAAGCCCTCCTTCCCCAAGCCTCAACATGTCAATATTGAATAAATATGAGTACCTATATTGCGCAGTTCCAAAATCGAAACTGTCTGATTAACCTTCCCATAGAACCAATGCCATATTTTAGTGAGAAAGCACTCCTTCCTCTACCACCTTCTCCAGCGGTCGGTTTTTGTGAGGGGTTGTCTCTGCATCCTGAGGAAATTGATACCATCTTTCCAGCAGACGAGGACACGGATCCACCACCAGCGCAAGGGTAAGTTCAGTGACTCCATAATAAGATCGACAAGCCAGGGCACTTTTCTCCCATTGGGTTTTTCCCCTCGGCTATATTCGGTGTTTGGCACCAATGGCAAATTTTATTCTTTTCTTTTCTTTTCTTGTTTGGTAATAAAAATTTTACAGAGATCTCCGTAAAAAAAAAAGAGCATCAAAACCGCCCCAATAGTCCACCTACCGTGCACACAAATTAGGAAGGGGAGAGAGATGCTACGCCTACAAAGATCAAGGAGGAGCAATCTGCACAAAATCAGCAATGCATCAATGCAAACGAACAACATCAACAGGGCACTACAACAGGTGTATTCAAATCTTAATCTTTATTTCTTTATGTGCTCTTATCTTACGAATGTATGGTTTGCATGTTCACACAATGTTGGCTGGTTTAAGTTTTTGATTAGTTGTTAAAATATGGTGAGTGAATTCTAAACTCTTAGAAGACTTAGTAAAAGATATTTCTATCTAAATACAGTGTAGGATATATACCAAGGGATTATGCCAAGTTCTTATGCTTTCAAGATATATTCGTTATCCCTAGTGGTAGCTACCTCTTAGGTATGAGCTAGGTGCTAGGAGTAATAAAAATTTATAAAAATTATACCCGAAAAAAAAATATATACAAAGAAAATTGAGACATGATGTGCCTACAGCCATGTGGAATGCTTGGTAGGACCTGGGGCTGTCTTAGCACCTTGGGGCCGATGCCTTGGTTTCCATGGGGTGAACACTGATGTCTAAAAGCTTTAGAAAAAGACCTTTGAGGAATCCATCGCCTTGATGGATGTTGGTAGGACTCTGGGGTACACTATGGGCCCTCGAGACCGATGCCCTCATCTTCAAGGGTACTCCTTATGTCATAAAAGAAAGAAAAAGGGTCTGTCGCCCTTGAGATACTTAGCGGTCTTTAGATTCTCTTGGCGGAGGTCTCTTAGCCATTGCTTGGGTCTCTTTGGGATGGAACCTTAATCTTTATCACCTTCTACACACACATCAAAAAAAGAAAAAAAAGAAAAAAAGAGTTCCAATCACCTTTGCTCATATTTAGGAGTATGTTTGCCACTTAGGAATAACTTACATACTTGTAGGACACTGAGACTGCGGTCATAACCGGCGGTGTACAAAGCACACTTGCCTTTGCATAGCACTATCTATCACTTAAGTCTCACTTTGACTAGTCTTTACTCACCTATTTTAGGACTCATTAAAACTTTAATCAGCCTTGCACTTGTATGGTCACGTGTGAAATTATCATTGCTGGTTTTTCTTTTCTTTTCTTTTCTTTTTTTCAATAAAAGACTTTACTTGTATCCATTGTTTTTTTGTTGCAGCTCTTGCTACTACCGCGCTCGAGGACGTGCGCAAAATAAGAAGGGGGGAGTGTTGCATGACGAATGAAGATCAATACAAGGATGCAACAAAAAAGACACTTAGGGCTCTTGAAAAGAGTTCCAAGTTATAGATGAATGTGGGAGAGGGCTTGACAATGATCCCACATGGGAACTTTTGGGAGTTCTAGAATTTTTGTATAAAAGGTGGCCCATTTGAGAGCTAGAGGGGACTTTTGGTCATTTGGTTGAGAGGCTCATAGAGAGAGCTTGCTCCATAGCTCCTTCTCATGTGCTCTCCCAAGGCTCTCCATCTCCATTCTTGCTTCAATCTTGTACTCTCTATTCTTTACATTTTCAATGATATGAGATTTTGGTCTACACACTTGCTGATCTAGATTTCTTAATGATGTTTTGATTTGTGAGTTGTAGAGTGCATGTGATGAAGCTTGTGCATGAAATGATGTGTAGTTGAGGCTTGTGTGATAGCTCTTTGCATGTTAGATTCTTTGCATAAGTTGCATTTTTATGCTTAAGTGTAGCCTAATCTTGATGCTTTGATTATGTAAGATTGATTGCTTGAGTGTTGAAGAAGGATTGAGTAGGACTAGAAGTCATTAGTGTGTGGTTAACTCATCTTCTCCCATTCGGGATAGCCTCTATGCGCTAACCGGGTTGCATTCACGGATTGACAAAGTGTGTGGGTTGGAGTGTAGCCTCCGCTATGCTATGATGTCCCAAACAAGATTGTATGACAAGAATATCTTCCAAGGACATGGATAAGTGTGTCCATATGGGTCTTTATGGCTATAATAATTGGTCCGTACTATATTAGGTATACCTACCTAGACTCTGCAAATTCACCTGTTCAAGCTCACGAATATAATAATTGGATCTTTATGGCTGTAATAATTGATCCGTACTATATTAGGTATACCTATTTCTAGGCTTATATTTGTAGGTTCACCTGTTCAGGCTCACAGCTCATGTTTCCAAGCTCACGGCACGTCTCTAAGCTCATGGCTCACAAATCACATGTCCAAATTCATGTCTTTTATGCAGGACTGTGGGCTCACACCTCCTACCCGAGAGTTGGTTTGGCTTGGTTTTTGGTGCTTTGTGATTTTTTAGACTTGATAGGGTGTGCTTAGTATTCCTAATCTTAATTAAGAGTTGTTATGCAACTAATGAATAATTATTGATTTTGGATAGTTTTATATACTTATACATTCTAATCTTAATTAAGAGTTGTTATGCAACTAATGAAGCATTTTTTATTGATTTTGGATAGTTTTATATACTTATACACTACCAATTCAACGATGCATGAACAATTTATGAATGTATGGATAAAACTTCACTCTAATTCAACCTAATGAAGTTCAATGCTCATGTTTTTAGAGTGGATTCCTTTCCTAAAAATCACAAATACTAAGTTAATTCTTGGATTAAAGCAATGAAATCAAAGCCTCTTAGGCTTCAATTTCATGCAAATCACCAAAAAATGAGAGTTTGTCCTACCAATAAATGAACATAGAATGCCCTAATGCAAAATAGACTCCAAATCACAATCAAATACACACATCTAAGTCTCCAAAACCATATGTTTTTCAGAGTGCGACCTAATCAACACGGGACAAATTGGGTGAATCCCAATTAGCTTGTTCAAGAGCTTATCTTAGCCTTGTCGAAGCATATGTTGTTGGGTTTTCCTTCTTACGGTCGCTATCTGCAGCTTCCCATGTGGGTGTGCTAGCTCATTCGTCGCGTCTTGACTCCGTTGTCACACCAAGATGCTCCTTGCAAAAGGACGGGAAAGTTCCCAATGCCTAGATGAAGGCAAGAGGATAT
Organism: Cibotium barometz; assembly: GCF_041138505.1. Lineage (NCBI taxonomy): Eukaryota > Viridiplantae > Streptophyta > Polypodiopsida > Cyatheales > Cibotiaceae > Cibotium > Cibotium barometz. The sequence continues at coordinate 46,043,646 of NC_141058.1, read as the reverse complement.
TGTCTTTCATAATGGTTCTAATCAACACGGGGCAAATTGGGTGAATCCCAATAGCTTCTTCAAGAGCTTATCTTAGCCTTGTCGAAGCATATGTTCTTGGGTTTTCCTTCTTACAGCCGCTATCTACAACTTTCCATGTGGTGTGCTAGCTCATTCGTCGAGTCCCGACTCCGCTATAACACCAAGATGTTCCTTGCCAAAGGGGTGACGAGAAAGTTCCCAATGCCTAGATGAAGGCAAGAAGAGATTGTCCTTCACAATGGTTCTTTCTCACAAAAAGTGGAAAAAAGAAGAAGCTAATGCAAGAAGGAGACCTACAATCACACCTATCCAAACCATCCTAGACTTTCCCTATTTGACATTAAGAGCATATAAGGTTTATATGTTCTAACATTGTCTTACAAAACAGAAGTGTTCACATGGGTAAGATGGCAAAGCACCTTACGATAGGTCAGATAGGCTACGGAGTGGTTAACAATAGTGAAGATAGATCTCAACTCGATGCAAAACACATTGTGATTCACTATCACTTTTTGCGCAATCCCATCATGCTTAGGGAGGTTAAGATGGCGATGAAAGAAGATTGTGTAAACATCTTCATGTAGGCTCTTATCAAGGACTAGATAGAGTGGCATCTTTGTCCTCTAGGCATTGCATCACAAAGGCAATTCACCTTCGGGTGGATTTTGAGGGAGGGTGTTGGATAGCAATGCTTCACCCTCCTATTGTGTATTGTCGAGGCATCGACTAACTCATGTTTATATGGTCCCCCATTATAAGGAGTAGCCATGGTTGAGCAACCCAGGCACCCAAATAGTCACCTCGTATAGGAAGTTTAGTCTGAGTACTTGACCAACCTACAACATCCAGTATCCCATTGCTCACAACGCATTTATATGTAGTACATCGGGTTGGTCGTACCACAGGTTGTTGGCCTTGGTCATGGCCACTCCACAACTGGTCCAAATGGACCAAACATACCATATCACTCAACTAGGATAATATTAGACTAAGCAAGAAACTGTAGGTCTTGACAGCTTCCAAGCCCATTTGAGGTCATTTGGGCTCCTATTCGGGTCCCCAACCCACTGAAGACAAGGTGTGTCAACAAGATCTCCTTCCACCCTAGAGTATGGTCTATTAACCCGCACTTACATGCATTCTACTTGGCATGGTATGAAGTCTACATAAGTTGTCTCACGAACATTCGGCCACCTATGGCTAGCCCCAATGTTTAAACTAGGCACTGTCAAGAGCGCCTACGGGTCAAAGCAACCCATCACCCGCACATGTAGAGTGTTGAAGGTGGAGCATTGATTGCAACACTGTTTACAATGCTTCGATTAGCCATCAAACGCAAATAGACCAATTAGTAATATTCAATAAATATTTGATTCTTCTTGGAACCTAATATTCAAACGCAAAGAGACAGATTAGTAATATCCAATAAAGATTTGATTCTTCTTGGAACTTGATATTCAATAATTTATCTAGTAATTTTAGAAAGTTCTACAAATACAAGTACTATAACTCATATTATACATTTTTTCTCTTGAAGCACATTGTTCCAAGCTCTAGAGATAATCTACAATATCCACACATTAATTCTCACCAACTTGCAACCAAATCGATCTCTCATGCTCTAAGGTGTCTCAAGCTCTCAAGAATCGTTATATTTGAATAATTGTAAAATCACAAACCATAAATCCTAGGTATGTACTAGCCCTCGTCAAAATTTTAGCACAGGGCACATTATGTATAATGATTTTTCCACTCCTCACAATGATAGGGTTGATTAAGTTTGCCAAGGTTACAAGGACAACGATTAGGGGCATTGAAAAAACATGTGTTTGGGGGATACATGGAGTTGTGGTGGTGTTGGTAAGGCTTAAGACATTGATATGTCTACGTGAGGAAACTTATGCTTTGATGGAGAATAACAAGGCATTGAAAAAACTCGTGTTTGGATGATACATGGAGTTGTGGTAGTGTCGGTTAGGCTTAAGACATTGAGTGCTATGATAAGATAACCTGCAGTTGTATGTTGAAGACACTTGAGATCTTGTGGATGAGACCTTATATAGAAAGCTAGATGGAAGCTTATTCTTCTAATATAACTCTAGACCAAACATCAGTTTTGAGTTAATGTTCTAATAGTTTCTCTTACAATTCTAAAAAATCATTGAAAAGTCAAATTGGGCAAGTGAGACACTATCCATATTCTATTTCTTTCCAATTAGTTAAGGATGCATTTTTCGATATGCCAAAAGCATCCTATTGAAGAAAGAAAAAAAGTTAAACTAACGTCTTCAAAAGACCCAGTGGGTCTATGTAATACAATAGTGTCCATGTAATCTCATCATGGTACAAAAAAAGACAAACCAGAGCTATGTGCTCAGAGTGTCAAATCTGAGCCATATGATACAAAATGGAACCATCTTCACAGTACAACCTAAGGAGCTACCCCCGGTACGAGGGGACCATCAAGGATATCATCCATGGGGTTAACCTGTGGAAGGCTCTACAAGCTAGGTTTGCTTGTAGAGAGATCTATATTTCTTCATGCTTCATTTAAAGGATGTACTATTTATTACTATGTTCGTGTCTTTTGAACCGGTTATTACCTTCTCCTTTTTATTTTAATGGACTTAACTGTTTATTCCATCCAGATTTATAGGAAAAACTCTACATTTCTAGATGCTTTTATAGAAAGATCCTAGTATTTTTTCCATGGTGGTGTTTTTAGAGCGTAAACCTCCTCCAAAATAGTTTTCCTTTTTGATGAATTAAACCATTTATACCATCGTACCTCCAATAACGAGTGTTGCAACCCGACACAAAACCCCTCATGTGGATGGAATGGCCTTATGGAGGGCTTGGGAAGAGTTGGATTGTCACCCAACACACATGATGCACAGGGAATGGTGGGACTAAATAGTGCTCTGAGCGCGCACGCACGAGAGAGAGAGAGAGAGAGAGAGAGAGAGAGAGAGTGTGTGTGTGTGTGAACGCACACACATCGATACATATACATAGTATGCCCAAGCCAAGCCTTGCCATGAGAGAAAACGAGAGAGAGGGGGGGGGGTGTGGGGGGTTGCAAGGCAGTTCTATATGCTTTTACTATGGCTCAATTTCAAGCCCATATAAAGCCTTGTCTAACCCTTCAAACCCCCCTTGTTTGAGTCCCCATGTCAAAACGCAACTGGGTCAATAGGCCAGGGGAAGTACGCTTTAATGTTTGTTTACCGATTCTTCCAGGATATTACTAGTTTGCTACACATTGACTCGACTTGTTGTGAAACGTGTGAAAAATTTAAGCGACCGGGACCTGTTGACTGCAGGATTTAATTGCCATTGATAGTGTTCCAGGGCTCACCTCGTAAGGGGAATAAATCTCATAACCAATTGCTCACAGGGTAGTCTGACAAATACATGTATGACCACAACACCAATGATGCCTGAATGCTTATGCCTACTCTTTAATTCACTTCTATCTGGCCTGACCTGCAAAGGCCACTACAAATGCCATTTCAGAGACCAGAAGACCCTACACTCTTCCCTCGCAACTTTCAAAGAGATCAACAAACTGATATGGTCAAGACAAGACAGGTTAAGTAGTCAAAATTATGCATGCCTATCCTATCTTAGAGCCTGCCTTGTCTTGATCATCCTCTTGATGGGACTAAGCCACAAACCACACTCGTCCCAGTCACTTGTCGTCAAGCTCACCTGAGTAGGTTGTTCAAAAAGGTGAGCTAAACTCATATGAGGGCATCATACAGTTACATGCAAAAGAGAGAGAGTGAGAGAGAGACCTGTAGTTGCATGGCAGTCGTATAGTCCCCTGCATCAAGACACTGGCAGATTTGGATCAGCTTAGCTCTAGCATTGGGGGATATGTCTGCCATATTCAGCCGTGCAAACAAGCCACCAAGCTTTCTAGAATTATCATCTATTTCTCGCTTCTTTACAGGGTTAGCTCTAGCTCCACCAAGAGCATCTGCCGTCTCATTGTAAAGCCTTGAGAGAGTTGCAACAACAGGCTTTAAATCAGCTGCAATGCCATAACAAAACAAGACAATTATCTCCTCATGAACGTAAGAGATGCAGCCTTGAGAAAAATTACCTCAACACTGAAGCAATAATGTCGGGAAAGATCGCTAAGAATACCTGGCACATCTGCTGTCTCGACTGTTTGAATGGTTACTGGAGGTGCAGCCGTAGCAGGTACTGGCTGTGCTGTGGGTGGACTCAATCTGCTTGGACTTTGCGGTTGCATTGCAGGAGTCAACATGCCCGGTTGCTGTTGAGTCAAAGGAGCTCTTGGAGCAGATACAGGCATAAAACCATGTGGGGTAGGTGTAGATGCAATAGATGGACTTGCTGGTCCTGTAAACATCCTGTTTGGGGTTGCCTGACTACTAGTAGTTGCAGGTTGATAAGGTCTCGGGAAACCGTAAGCATTGCTAGTCCAGTCTCCTGGACCCTGAACAATGTAAGCCACATCAGAATAATAAAAACTTACAAAACACAAAAGTCTTCAAGCTATTTATACAAACCCAGTTCTCACCACAGAGAATTGACTTGGAGGTGCCATGGCGTTCCCCATGCTCGAGAATTGATTTGGAGGTGCCATGGCATTCCCTGTACTTGAGAATTGATTTGAAGGTGCCATGGCAGTCCCCCTGCTTGGAAATAGATTTGGAAGCGCCATGGAATTTCCTGTGCTTGGAGGATCGACAGGAGTAAAAGACTTAACAGGTGGAGGAACAAACGGAGCTTGACGCAGACTTGGAGGTGGCTGCAATAGGCATGTAACAGGATTTTTGACAGAAATTAGACCATTTACAGGGCACAAACTCCTTAACTATAAGCTGATACTACTGCCTACTGGTATTACCTGTGACCAATCTGGCACAGGAGGCGGAGTGGGGTAAAACATCCCTGGCTGAGAGTACAAAGTCTCTTGTGGAGGAGGCACATAAGCAGCGTATGTATTTCCCTAAATTCAGTTTGAGAAACGACCATTAACGTTATCTGCATCCACCTCTCTCTCTCTCTCTCTCTCTCTCTCTCTCTCTCTCATCGAATTTCCCAAATGGATTTTCTATTTTTTATTTCATTTTTTTTCCCTATCAAATTCAATTCCACCCAGACTCTTTCTTCACCATTTGTTTGTCTCTCCTCCAAATAATAATAATAATAATAATAATAATAATCCCCCCCCGTCTTAATTTTACTGGCTAAATCAAGGGAAAACATTAGGGCATCCCCATTATATTGACCCACTCCACCAAATGGAAGGGTCTGCAAGGCGGTAGATTGAAGAAAATCTTAATAAAATGGAAGCCCAAACTAACTACAATACAGAAGGGTAATAATAGCCCCATGGGCTCCTCTACCCATGCTGGCCTTATTATTCTCTAGGATATGGTGATTGTCACCACTTGGTCTCTTCACCATTCTTGACCAATGTTTCACACACTGAGCAAAGCCAAGGTGTGAACAGGGATTTTCCACAAAAGAAAGCTGAACCATCTATCAGCAAAGTTTGACCTGAAAGATGGCCACACAGCAGGAGTAGCATGGGATTTTATGCATCAAAGTCGGTGTGTTCCCAAATTATTAAAGACGGGCTGGACATATGATATTTTTTTCCCCGGGAAGGACATGATATTTTGGGCATGGACATGTGGACAAAAAGAGGCACCTACTTGTAACTTGGCCAACAAGCTTAGGAAAAGCATAAAGTTGATGTTTTTAGGCTAAAACTTGAGTATTCAACGTTTTTTGAGGTCTTTCATGCAATAATCAGCTTTTTATCATCAAGAAAAGGTTTTCCATGAAGGCATACCAAAGCAATATTGTCGTATGCATTATCATCACTAAGCCTTCAATCAAGATGGGATCGAGGCCTTTGACCATGGATATATTTCATGTGCCCAACCATGATATAAAGCAAGGGCAAGAAAGCTATTTGGCTTTTGTTGCTCAGAAAACCACTTTGATGCTTGTTTCATTGCATATGTGTTTAGCCTTAGTAACTCCTTCATCAATGAGATGTGCATCACCGATTATTACTGCTTCATTGAACACATCTACCTTGGAAATCATGCTTGGACCTCAGGTCTCTTTAGCATGGAAACGTCGACACCGTAAAAGGGTCTTCACCCATACATAAAATAGAAAATAGATTAGAAACTTGGGAAAGAATTCCCCCTCGATGCCAGTCTAGGGTTCTCTGCCCGGGTTGTCCCCCAAAATCTAAATATTTTGGATGTCTTTTGGAGTTGTTGTAAAGCCTTGATGCTATAAAAGGCAAAGATGTATTCTTATCCCAGTTATGGCACAAAACGTGTGCATGGCTAGGTTGTCTCTATTAGTGATGTGATGGAGTTGGAGGTTGGTTGCTTCTTTCGCGTTCGAGTCTCACCACGTTCGCTCCGAGGGGGGTGTTGGAATTATCTGAGCCTCAGTGGTGTAGGGTGTGTCTAGGTTCTTTGGTGTGAACACATTAGGTGTGAACCACCTCTATCTAAGGGTCAAAGATAAGGCCTTGGGTCTTTCATTCTTACAATGAGTACCATTCAAGTTGTGCGATCGCTCTCTCTCACTTGAGCTCTCTCTCCCTCTCACTTACATGTGATTGCCAACAGACCCTGTCTATCCTTTCAGCAGCTAGTCTTGTACTTATTTCATATTGTCTTGACATGCAGTTTACACCTGAATCACTTGTAACAGCTTTTTGTGTCCCATAGACCCTATGGGTCTTTCGTAAACGTTAATAACATCTTTCTTTCTTTCTTTCTCAGTCTCAGTTACCCATAGATCACATGTATTACTTTTGGTCACCCTTTGGACCTTTCATAGAAGTGAAAATCTCTCTCTCTCTCTCTCTCTCTCTCTCTCTCTCGGCCTTATTGAGGCTACAGATAGAGACAGGATCTGCAGGATACCACCCAGGCATCCACCAGACTTTTTTGGACGCCCCAGGTGACTCCAATGGATAATCAACCTATGCAACGTCTAAGGGGACAGAGACACCATGGACAGGACACCTAAGCTCGGCACACAACCGCCCCTTCGGCCCAAGGCCCACTAGCTCCTTATACCATAGTCACCAGAAACGAGAAACGGAAACAAAAACGGCACCCCCCTCGAAAACGGCAACCGCGGGAAATGGAAACGGCACATATACTTGATAAATTAAACTATAGAACCAAAAACTAGTAATTACAAACTCAACAGCGAGAGTTTCTCAAATTTGCATAAAGCACACCTCAAGATGAAGTCAATTTATTGTTGAATTAAGAATAGAAAGTAAGCCAAGTTTGGAACTCATGAGTAGACTCAAACTTGCGAGAGATGCACATCGTCTGAGCCCAAATCATCATAATCTAGAAAGTCGTTGGAGCCACTATTCCCTACTTCGCCCAAAGTAGCTATCGGCGTAGGCAGTAAACTGGCATGCTTCTCTGCCTCTAAACCCTTCTCATCCTCCTCTGACCAATGCTTCCAAGATTGGGTGAAACCGATCCCGTCAAGTGGGAAAGACTCCGTTGGACACCCACACGCTTAATAGCACAACTTTAAAACCACAAATATGAAATGGACAACTTAAAACAACTTGAAATTTAAATGAACAGAAATGGAAAGATGGACACCAGCGCTGGGGCCGGAACGGGCCGACCCCCCCCTCAATATATGATATATTTATTGGGAGTATTTAAAGAATACAATGCTCCATGGGTTCTGAGAACCAGATAATGTCCATGTACATATGAAAACAGTACCAAACAAGTAGGCTCGAATTTCGATGTAGAAGCTCGAAGCAGAACGACCACTAGTGTGGTCCAATCGCTACGGTCCTGTGCTTTCACTGGACTCCGCAGAGAGCGCCTCACTGGTGTTCCGAGACCACGCACAAACAGGCGCTCTCATACTAACGCCTGGCTCTCCCGATCTCAACACCTTTGGACCGAGGTTTGCCAATACAGCTTGGACAACCCGGCACCGAACGGGTGTTGGCCGAGCAGGATGAATCTTTTATCAGATTTAAACATATAATACTTTACTCAAATCTGAAATTCACTTACTTTTAGATGGTTGATAGGAAACCAATACTTGTGGTTCGCCGAGGATGAAACCACCCTTGTTGAAGTAATAGTTGCCTCGTGTAGAATCACCAGACAAGTTCCACCACAAAGGGCACAGCCGCCTGCTGTGGGTAGGCGCAACTTGAGCCGCCAGAGGTTGTACGTTGTAAGCAGGTACACAGCAGCCGCCTTGAAGGGTGTATGCGCAGCAGTGCAGAGAAAGATGGCAGCCGCCTGTAGTGCTGATGCTGCCAGCCGCCTGGGGACAGATTGCGTGCAGTGGTAAAGGGAGAGATGGCAGCCTCTTGTATGGATGGTGAAGCAGCCGCCAGGTGTACAGTACAGCCAGCCGCCTGGGAGAGTGCAGCGTGGAGTAAACAGCTGCCTGTGATAACTCTCAGCCACCTGTAGAAGCAGGCGCAGCCAGCAGCAAAGAGCACTCAGCCACCTGTGAAGAGCAGCAGCGTAGCCTGCACAACCTGTATGGGGGACGGAGCGCAGTCTAAGGAGAAAGGCCGCCTGTTGCTGCTGATGAACACTGCCTGCTGGCCGTATGCAGAAACACAGCCCACTGGAGGTGGCATGCGCAGCCTGAGAGGAGCCGGAGTGCTGGTCGCCGGTTGTCTACGTAAGAAGGAGGCGATGGGTGATGGACAAACGCAAGAAGCGATGCCTCCCACGCTTGAAGAGAGCCCTTCTTTTTAATAAAATAAAGGTGGGGTTAACCTTAGTGATACCCACGCATGCATGTGGGGGATTAGTGGGGGTAGGTGACCATGCCCACCCCCACACTCACTTAAAAGTGGGGCTCCCCACCTTGGCCCCAAAGTGGGTGGCCAAAGGGGGTGCCCACTTTTAAATAAGTGTGAACACCTAACCTTATAAAACAAAGGGGTTAGAATTAAATATTAAAAACTACATGTGCAACATACTTACCACCTGTTAACATGCACTAAAACTCGTCAGAATACAGAGCAGACTTCACGACTCACTGGCAGGCGTCCCCGCTCAGTAAGTAACACGTCAAGCAGGCAAACACACAAATACATGTCATGCGAAAACAGTTTCAAACATGCAAAATATGTGTGCATGTGCAAATAGTAACATGGACATATCTCCCGTTCATGGAACATGTACAAAATATCTGTCGGCACAAAACTGGCACGAAATAAAAACATAAAAACCTGGTCTTCCTATGGAGTGACAGTCCCATAGGTAAGACACAGTTCCAGGCACGAGTTTCCCTATGGTGTGACAGTCCCATAGGCAAAACACGGCACGAATACTGGCTCTTCCATGGCGTGACAGTCCCATGGATCGAACACAGTCCAGGTCATACACGGGTGGCACTGGTCTGGCTCCCGTCCATACGACACCATCCTGCTAACACACGGGTGGCACCAGTCTGGCTCCCGTCCATGTCAGCAAAATACTGGCCTCTTCACATGAGACACCGGCCTGGCCTCAAGTGAACGAGACGCAAAAACTAGGAATGGACCAAATGGTCGGCCAATTGGTGACATCCCCCCGGGCTTCTAAAGAGTTGACCTCAACTGAAAAGCCTCAAGATATGCCTGCAACAACTGCGGATAATCTGCAAAATAATCCTCATTTACCCACTTGGCATCAATAGGCAAATAATTTTTAAACTTCACAAGGTATCTCCTGGAAAGCTTTCCTGCAGGTAGCTTTCTCTCCTTGTGAAAAACAATCTGTTCTGGCTGGAGGATCTCCTCAAGCTCTTCAATCTCTGGCGGATCTTCTGTGACAGGCTCATCAGGATCTGGCCCCACATATTTCCGAAATAGACTCACATGAAAAGCATTGTGAATCTTCCAATGACTAGGTAGAGCAAGCCTGTAGGACACTTCATTGATTTTGTGAATCACCTTGAAGGGTCCATAATAGCGAGGAGAAAGCTTAGGATATGATCCTTCTCGTCCTGGCCTCTTGCGAAGCCTAGCCTTCTCAAATTTCAGCAATACCCAATCACCTTGTTTGACTTCCATGTCCCTTCTATGCTTGTCAGCAGCCATTTTATGCTTATCTTGAGATCTTGCAATGGCTGTCCGCACCTGACCAAAGGCAACATCCAAGTCACGAACATATTCATCAGCTGCAAAAATCTCATCCTTTGTACGAAGGATGGGTGGCAAGACCACTCTGCCATAAATAATCTCAAACGGAGCCTTTCCTGTGGAAGCATGGATCGTATTGTTGTAGGCAAACTCAACAAGTGGAAGATACTTCTCCCATGCACTCTTTTGATCTGCCACATAACACTTCAATAAATCCAACACAGCTGAATTTGCAGCTTCACTTTGGCCATCCGTTTGGGGATGATAAGCTGATGAAAACTCAAGTTTAGTACCCATATTATCAAACAAAGCCCTCCAAAATAGGCTTGTAGTCCTGGGATCTCTATCCCCAACAATGGATTTAGGCATACCATGATGCTTGAAAATATTGGCAAGAAAAAGCTTTACCATATGATCAGCTTTGATGGTTTTCTTGACGGGCAAGAAGTGAGCTTGCTTGCTAAACCTGTCCACAATAGTCCAAATAGCATCATTCCCATGCTGGGATCTAGGCAAATCCATAATAAAATCCATCGTGATACTTTCCCAAGGTTGCGAGGGAATAGGCAATGGCTGAAGCAAACCTGGAGGCTTTTGCCTATCAAATTTCACTTTTTGGCAAGTAATACATGCACGCACATAAGCCTCAATGTCTTTACGCATGCTTGGCCAAAAGAAATACCTCTGAATCATGCGAGTAGTAGGCATAATACCTCGATGACCAGCATAAGGTGGAGCGTGACATTCGTCCATAACCTTTGGACGCAAATCCTTCACCACACATAGGCAATTATCCTTTATAAGATAACCCTCGTTGATAACATAAGAGGCATGTGAATGACCAGCCATCAAATCAGTCCATATATGGCAAAAATCAGCATCCAAATGATACAAATCTCTCATAGCAGATAGATCTCCATGAGAGGCCACTGAGACTGCAGCAATATAAGGCCTCCTAGATAGTGCATCAGCCACCACATTTTTCTTTCCTGGAGTATGCACAATCTGAAAATGAAACATGGAAAGAAAATTTGCCATTCTCATCTGCTTCTCTGAAAGCTTGGTTTGAGATAGAAAGTATCTCAAGCTTTGATGATCTGTCTTGACTACAAATTCAGCCCCAAGAAGATAGTGTTTCCAAATCTTTAAGGCGTGAATTACAGCCAAGAGCTCTTTCTCATAGATATCCATATGAAGCTCAGCATCATGCAAACGACGGCTCTCGTATGCAACTGCATGCCCTTCTTGATTTAGGACAGCTCCTATGCAATCACCACAAGCATCACATTCAACCACGAATGACTTATGCAAGTCAGGAACAATCAATACTGGACCACATATGATCGCATGCTTGAGCTGCAAGAAAGCATCCTGTTCCTTTGAAGTCCATTTGAAAGCAGTTTTCTTCTTTGTGAGATCATGTAGAGGAGTGGCAATCATGGCAAAATGCCTTATGAAACGCCTGTAGTACGAACATAATCCCAGAAAACTACGTACTTGATGTGCGTTTTGCAATTCGGGCCAATTCCGAATAGTCTCTATCTTTGCAGGATCCATTGTAACTCCATCCTTGGATACAATATGTCCCAAATAATGAATCTCTGAAAGGAAAAACTCACTTTTCTTGGCATTGACGAAAAGTTTATGCTTCCGCAACTCTTCGAACACTGTGACCAAATGAGTTCTGTGTTCCTGCTCATTCTTGGAGAAAACCAAGATATCATCAAAGAAGACTCCTGTAAACTTGCGATGGGGTCGGAATATCCTATCCATCATACGATTAAAAGTAGCAGGAGCATTGGTGAGACCAAAAGGCATTACCAAGAATTCATATAATCCGAAGGCTGTCCTGAATGCAGTCTTATGGACATCTTGTGGCACCACGCGGATCTGGTGATAACCACTCTTCAAATCAAGTCTGCTAAAACAAGCTGAGCCATCAAGCTTATCCAAGATATCATCAATACGCGGAATTGGGAATCTGTTCTTGATGGTAAGCTTGTTCAAAGCTCTATAGTCTATACACATACGGAATGATCCGTCCTTCTTTTGAACAAGAAGCACAGGAGAGCAGCAAGGTGAGGAACTGCGCTGAACCAAACCTTTCTCTAAAAGCTCGTTGACTTGCTTCATAATTTCTTCTTGTTGTGCAGCACTCACTCGGTATGCGGGTTTGTTAGGTGGAGAACTACCTGGCACAAGATCTATGCGATGATCTTCGGGCCTTTGGGGAGGTAGTTCACCAGGCAATGAGTCAGCAAAACAGTCTTTGAATGCATTAAGAAAATTCAGCCTATCATTAGACATAGCATCCATATTTTGATGATTTGGCACAAGACTATCACGCACAAAAACCAAGTACGCTGAAAGACTCTTTTTCATTGCTTTATTAATTTGGATGTGTGATACAAGTGGGATGGAATCCCCTTCTTTGCCAGCATCAATAAAATGCATGCGGCCTTTATGCATAAAGGAAATCATATTAGACTTGTAGTCTTTGCGGGGCTCAAGCCTATGATGCCACGGCTTGCCCAACAATACATCACATCCATTCAGAGGAGCACCTAGAAAATGCTCATTATCAAGATAGCCCTGTATATGGATACGCAACTTCCCAATCAAAGGGGTAACCTGCACCTCTTTACCAATAAATGCAGCTTCGGCTTCAATCTGAGGTCCCATGTTTTCAACCTCAATACCCAATGCAACTGCCATTTGCATAGAGATGAAATTGTCAGTTGCACGGTCATCAAACATAAATAGTGCGGACTGATCCTTGATTTGCCCCCAAGCCTTGCAAACCATACGCTCTTTTGCATCATGACCTGTATTACCTTGCACATCAGGAACTGCATGAACATTTGCTTTGGTGTGCTTGTCCTCGTGCTTTGGTTTGCGATCTGGGCATTGTCGGAACATGTGGTCTTTGCTACCACAAGAAAAGCATTTTCCATCCTTAGCATATTGCTCTCTTTGCTCCGAGGTTAATCCAAATTTGTTCTTTCTTGGGCCCTGTTCTTTAGATGAGTTATTTTCAGCTTTACCACTTGTAAGGCTCCCGGAAGTTCTTTTTAGGTGGCTGTCCACCCTTTTGCTGATTTGGGGCAGCCTTGTCCTTCCCCTTAGAACCTCCTTGATCCTGCTTGATCTTGAGCACCAATTGCTCCGTAGCAAGAGCAGAAGCTGTGAGTTGTTGCAACGTATGTTTTGGGTGCAATTCAATACCCGATCTATATGCAGGTTGCAATCCAGAACGAAACTTCCTCTTTCTTTCATCCTCAGAGATTAGCATGAAGGGAGTCACTTCCAGCAAGACTTTCCAAAATTTGTTAACATGCTGTTGCACACTCTCATTGTCTTTTTGTTCCAGCCTGTCCCACTTTTGAGTGAGAGTTTGCTCTGCATTGGGTGGCAAGAACTGAGCATAAAATCTATCTTTGAATTCCTTCCAAGTAGAGATGGGATCCTTGGTGATCTTTTCAGTGATCCACCAATGGGCAGCAGTCCCTTTCAAAAACATGCTAGCATGGCGCACCTTTGACTTTTCTGTAAAGTCCTCATCGCTAAAAGCAATGTCGAACTGTGCCACAAACGCTAACACCTTAGAAGCATCATGTTCACCATGAAAGACATCAAATTTGACAGATTTATCACCTGCTTTGAACTCCTTGAGCTTCCTGGCATGAGGCTCATGGTCTTCTCTTTTTCTTTTCCCCTTATCCAACGGGGTAGCCCTGTCTGCATGGGCTTCATGGGCCGTCATAGAAGCTTCATGGGGCACGGTGGCATGTGCTCCACGAACTCGAAGCTCAGATGCATGTGACTTACCTGCATATGGCATGGTCTCTCCATGAGACAACTCAGAAGGCAAAATTTTTCTGGAAGTAGACCTGTCACCATGAGATACATATCTTGCATGCATGTGACTTTCGTGCCCTCCATGAGCACTGGCATACATATATCTGTCAGGCTTAGTGCCTTGGGGAGAGGATGCATGTCGAGAGGTGACAGTCACCTCTTCCTTTTGCATAAAAGATTTCAGCCTCTGCGATGCAGGATCTCCATGCTTCAAACGAGGTGGATTTCTGAATTTCAGCTCTCCGTCATCCCCCTCTTTGATATCACCTTTGCGAAGGAGATAGGCAAGTGCCAACTCCCTTGGTTTCTTACCTACTTCACGAGCCATTGATTCAAAGGTTACATCAACCATAGCATCAGCCTTCCTGGCTTCAATAGCACTTTGTAGATGAGGATCTTCATGCAAAAACTTCAATTCTTGCTCTTGAGCCTGCAAAAGTTTTCTCATATGTTCCATTTCAGCCCTCATAGCATCAGGGTCTTGTTCAAGCATAACTGTCTTTCCTGGAGACAGTTGACCCTTGGATTCACTATCCATAACCCTTTCAAGGGACTTGTGTCTACCTCGCAAGGCATCAGACCCACGAGAAGCACTAGATGGACCCCTCGAATTTGGTACTTCCAAAGGGTTGCCTTGGCTGTCCATTGTGTTTAAAGTTTGCTAAAAGCGGGATGTCCAGTACACAGGTTCGTTTCTCCACTAGGAAGAGGGAAACAACCGTGCCTGATACCAATGAAACCGATCCTGTCAAGTGGGAAAGACTCCGTTGGACACCCACACGCTTAATAGCACAACTTTAAAACCACAAATATGAAATGGACAACTTAAAACAACTTGAAATTTAAATGAACAGAAATGGAAAGATGGACACCAGCACTGGGGCCGGAACGGGCCGACCCCCCCCTCAATATATGATATATTTATTGGGAGTATTTAAAGAATACAATGCTCCATGGGTTCTGAGAACCAGATAATGTCCATGTACATATGAAAACAGTACCAAACAAGTAGGCTCGAATTTCGATGTAGAAGCTCGAAGCAGAACGACCACTAGTGTGGTCCAATCGCTACGGTCCTGTGCTTTCACTGGACTCCGCGGAGAGCGCCTCACTGGTGTTCCGAGACCACGCACAAACAGGCGCTCTCGTACTAACGCCTGGCTCTCCCGATCTCAGCACCTTTGGACCGAGGTTTGCCAATACAGCTTGGACAACCCGGCACCGAACGGGTGTTGGCCGAGCGGGATGAATCTTTTATCAGATTTAAACATATAATACTTTACTCAAATCTGAAATTCACTTACTTTTAGATGGTTGATAGGAAACCAATACTTGTGGTTCGCTGAGGATGAAACCACCCTTGTTGAAGTAATAGTTGCCTCGTGTAGAATCACCAGACAAGTTCCACCACAAAGGGCACAGCCGCCTGCTGTGGGTAGGCGCAACTTGAGCCGCCAGAGGTTGTACGTTGCAAGCAGGTACACAGCAGCCGCCTTGAAGGGTGTATGCGCAGCAGTGCAGAGAAAGATGGCAGCCGCCTGTAGTGCTGATGCTGCCAGCCGCCTGGGGACAGATTGCGTGCAGTGGTAAAGGGAGAGATGGCAGCCTCTTGTATGGATGGTGAAGCAGCCGCCAGGTGTACAGTACAGCCAGCCGCCTGGGAGAGTGCAGCGTGGAGTAAACAGCTGCCTGTGATAACTCTCAGCCACCTGTAGAAGCAGGCGCAGCCAGCAGCAAAGAGCACTCAGCCACCTGTGAAGAGCAGCAGCGTAGCCTGCACAACCTGTATGGGGGACGGAGCGCAGTCTAAGGAGAAAGGCCGCCTGTTGCTGCTGATGAACACTGCCTGCTGGCCGTATGCAGAAACACAGCCCACTGGAGGTGGCATGCGCAGCCTGAGAGGAGCCGGAGTGCTGGTCGCCGGTTGTCTACGTAAGAAGGAGGCGATGGGTGATGGACAAACGCAAGAAGCGATGCCTCCCACGCTTGAAGAGAGCCCTTCTTTTTAATAAAATAAAGGTGGGGTTAACCTTAGTGATACCCACGCATGCATGTGGGGGATTAGTGGGGGTAGGTGACCATGCCCACCCCCACACTCACTTAAAAGTGGGGCTCCCCACCTTGGCCCCAAAGTGGGTGGCCAAAGGGGGTGCCCACTTTTAAATAAGTGTGAACACCTAACCTTATAAAACAAAGGGGTTAGAATTAAATATTAAAAACTACATGTGCAACATACTTACCACCTGTTAACATGCACTAAAACTCGTCAGAATACAGAGCAGACTTCACGACTCACTGGCAGGCGTCCCCGCTCAGTAAGTAACACGTCAAGCAGGCAAACACACAAATACATGTCATGCGAAAACAGTTTCAAACATGCAAAATATGTGTGCATGTGCAAATAGTAACATGGACATATCTCCCGTTCATGGAACATGTACAAAATATCTGTCGGCACAAAACTGGCACGACATAAAAACATAAAAACCTGGTCTTCCTATGGAGTGACAGTCCCATAGGTAAGACACAGTTCCAGGCACGAGTTTCCCTATGGTGTGACAGTCCCATAGGCAAAACACGGCACGAATACTGGCTCTTCCATGGCGTGACAGTCCCATGGATCGAACACAGTCCAGGTCATACACGAGTGGCACTGGTCTGGCTCCCGTCCATACGACACCATCTTGCTAACACACGGGTGGCACCAGTCTGGCTCCCGTCCATGTCAGCAAAATACTGGCCTCTTCACATGAGACACCGGCCTGGCCTCTTCACATGTCAGCAAAATACTGGCCTCTTCACATGAGACACCGGCCTGGCCTCAAGTGAACGAGACGCAAAAACTAGGAATGGACCAAATGGTCGGCCAATTGGTGACATTGGGGGTTCTCATTTCGCTCAAGAAGACGCAAATTGGCACTCACAAAAATTAGATCATTGGTCTTTTGAGTGCCAAGCCAGTTTCGCTTCTTTGAAGCGATATGGCTAAATGAGCTCCATAGTTGCTCCAAACAAGACGAGCTGACCGCCTGGCTCAGAATCTTGATGGCCAATTGTTGCAGCTCTGGAGTGTCTGCCCCATAGTCCTCCCGCCAAACACATGGATGAGTGGTGAAGCAATCTGCCAAAGCATTGGCTCTTCCAAACCTCCTCTTGCAAGCCCTGTAATCTGCTAGTTGATCCTTGATACTTCTCTGCTTTGCAATGTCAGGCTCAAGTCTCTCCAAAATCATATCCCATCCATCTGCCACCTCTGAATCTGTGTATTGATTGCCTGCTTCTTGAAACTGGGGATCAACCATGAAACCTGCTGCATGCATAGGTGAATGGTACATATCCCATCTATCTTGGCATAGCTTCCTTAAAACCTGGTATTTCTATTCATCTTGCTCAATGTGCTCCAACTTTTCCACCATCTTGTCCATCCCCTCATAAATCTTTCCAATGCATAGCTGAAGTGAATCTACAAACTCAACAAGTGGATGATCGGCTTCCCCAAAGTTATGATGCGTCTCACTTGCTCCCACCAAAGAGGGTTCCCAATATTTGACACACATGCCTTCCCTACAACGGTTCCAGACAATGCATGCCTCTCATACTCATCACTCACCATCAACTGCTTTAGGGCACTAGAACACTTGTTAAGGGACCCCAACATGAGGAAGTTGTATGCGAAGCGAGTGTCTGAATACTTGCGCAAATCTCTAGATGACTTCTTCATGAACTCAGCCAGCAAGAAAGTGTGCCTGTAAATGAAGGATACAATCTGGGTGGCTTGCTCTATGATGGGAGCAACCCAATCTAACTTCCCGATGTCCTTGAGAAGATTGTTGAGACAGTGCGCCATGCATACAGAAAATGTGATACGAGGAAACCTGTCACACAACAATCTGTCGGCTGCCTTGTTCGCATTCTCTCTATCAACTACAGTGTGGATCACTTTCTTTTCACCCACCGCTTGTACGGCTGCTGACCACTCTAGGAAGAGTGCTTCTACACTTTTCCCTGTCTCGGATACATCATGCGATGAGATAAAGTAAGATTGCCCTCTGGAATAGGCAATGATACCATGAATGGATATGGGCCGAGTGTCGCTCCAGCCATCTACAATAAGTGTGATGCCATTCCTGTCCCAAGAGGACCTAACAATCTCTGTTGCTGCAGCAACTGTGCCCTTCTCCTTCGCTAGTAAGGTGGTTCTCAATGCCTCTGATGATGGAGGAGTGTAGGTGGATCCATACTCTGCAATCTTGCGTACCATGTCCTTGAAGTAGAAGCTACGAGCAGCCTGAAAGGCAATGGCATCATGGTAGAAGAAGCACGCAACACTACCATCCACCTCATCCTTCTTCTTTGGGTCCCATCTACTCCGAAGTGTACTCTGCCTCGATCGAACAGTATCCCTCGCGCCCACTGCTGGTGGTGGTGCACCAAATGGACTTGTGGGTTCAAAAAATGAAGGCATTCCACCATATGAAGACCTAGTGATTCCAGAGGTTTGTCCTGGAGTGCCCACATATGTGGAAGGATCTACTCTCACCCCTGCTCTCCGAGCCGATGAAGATACCCGCGTTGCTTCGTCTTTCTGACGACGCTCCTCTCGTGCTTCACTAGTGATGTTGATACAGAATGCAATGTCTTGTCCATGTTGATAAAGCAGGTGTGCTCGAATACGAGTTGCACTACCTGACTTTGTAAGGAGACAATATTTGCATGTCCACTTTTTTGCGCCTCCTATTTTGTAGGCACCCTTCGCCAGGACCTCATCCCACCAAGACCACTCCGTAGATTTAGACTTCTTTGAGATAAAATGATCCATGGAGGCCATGGATGCAAAGACTGCAAAGAAAGACCGAGAAACAAGGGTCATTGCAATGGACAATAAGAACAAGGTGCTAGGAGATTCTAAAAAAAGAAAGTACACAATAGAGCCGACAAAGTTCGGAGAAAAATAAAATTCTTTATTCATTCAACATTAGCAATAGTTACAACAGGTGACTTTCTACATGGGCTTTATTGCCTTGATCCCCCCTCATGACTGGTAGGTATCTCAGCATCAACTAGAACCACAGCATGTTCTTCTACAAGCTGTAGGTTTCGCCATATGGAGGCTCGTCTTTGAGTATGTCTTGGGACCATTTGCAATAGCAAGCAATCTTCATCATCCCAAAACCACATGGGAGAGCAATGACATTGTCGAGTCCTTTTAGAGATTGCCTATTGCAATGTCAGGCTCTCTCGAAGAGGCAAAGGGCATCGACAATGAGCTGTCTCGATGTATTGTCGCTCGGCCACGCATGAACGACAACCACGCCGCCGCTCATAGAATGCCATTAGTGCAAACTATTGAATGCAGCACAGTAAGAAGAAGAGAGGGAATAATTGAAAAAGAACTTGTTATATTAATAAAAAAGGTGCAATTTAATTAAGAAGCCTCCCATCTATTTTTTAAATAGTCAATGATCACATTAAAAAAAACAAGGTTCATTTACAATTTATTTTTTTTTAACACTTACTGATTAAAAGTTATTGATTGTGGAGGACCAAGTTGAGAAGTGCCTTGCTCCGACTTTAGCCTTGCTCCAGAAGTGGAGAAAGGGAGGGAAAGAGAGAAAGGAGGGAAGAGAGGACCGTGCTGGAGCTTTGGGATTTGAATCTCAGCTCTAGGGACTTGTGTCAGTCACAAGAAACAAGTCTTGTGTACAAGACAAGTACACTATACAAAACAAGCTTCGTACTATAGATTATATAGTGTGGTGTTGAGACAAGTTGCAAGGAGAGCAACGGGAAGGAAGCAACGGGCAAGAGACTACGGTGATCGTTTTTTCTCAACGGGCATCACATGCTGGGCAGGCCAGCCAATGTTTTTTTTTTTTATTTTGGAGTTATCACGGATCCCGGAGGTCCCTTCAGAGGACCAGACGTTTTATTTATTTATTTTGGAGTTATCCCTCGACGATCGGGCCCATCCTCTTGTCAGCTCTAGATCCAGGTTAATTGCCTCAGACAGTGGGCATTGCTTCCTTGTATGCTGTCACACAGGAGGAGGATCCATGATGAGCCCCAGTAGTTTCAGTGACCTTACTACTCATTGTATATATAGGACACGGGTAATATGTGGGCCTATTTTCCTTGGCTTTTTTATGTTTCCATGTTTATGCATTCATTATGGGTAAAACCTTGCCAGCCTCAGATATGACCCTTGCTTTTGATTCCATCCCCCCTTTAAGCATTTGAAAACATCAAGTAAGACCTTTATCAATTGTTTACAACCACGGTACCACGACCATGGTAAATTGCTTATATATTACTTTGTCAGATGTAGCTTACAAACCTGTATGAGATCAGGTGCATGGTGATAGAACATCCCTTGTTGATTTGCCTCGTAGGTCTCTTGTGAAGGGTAAGGAGGGTAAGTACTTTCCTGTACGAAATACAAAAAACTAATCAATTAATCTCTCTCTCTCTCTCTCTCTCTCTCTCTCTCTCTCTCTCTCTCTCTATATATATATATATATATATATATATGCGTGTGTGTGTGTGTGTGTGTGTTGGAGGGGGGGGGGGGTCCGACTTGTTCGCATCCACGTGAGACTGTGCTGAATCTTTTATGGGCCTGTCCTACTGTTTGTGATTTTTTTGCTCGTTACAGCTCTGCTCCATGCTCGTTTTCCCAACCTCACTTTTGGCAGGCATTTCTGACTCTTTGGTAGATTTGCTTCCCTCCCTGATTATGTTCAATTCTTCTCCTGGTGCTGCTACTGGGCTCTGTGGACCGTATATCATGCACGGAAAACACAGTTATTTCAGCATACCTCCGTGGATGTTTATGATTTTTTTCGTTGTTATTTGCTTCAGTCTCTTCAAGATGCTCATTTCCTTGGACAGCTTTCCTTGCCTTAGCTGGAAGTGTTTTATCACTGTTTTTAGCTTTTTGATACTGGCTGTCCCACTCTGGTATTTTCGTTGTTATTTGCTTCAGTCTCTTCAAGATGCTCATTTCCTTGGACAGCTTTCCTTGCCTCAGCTAGAAGTGTTTTATCACTGTTTTTAGCTTTTTGATACTGGCTGTCCCACTCTGGGACAACCATGCATGTACATTTTAATTATAATGAAACAGTGGATTTCACCCAAAAAAAATGTGTGTGTGTGTGTGTGACCACACACACAGCAGATGCTCCATTGACCAAGAAAAATCTCTGTCACGGCACTTGCTTCAATGCATGGTTAGCATTTGCTGGCCCACATCCTCATTCTCCACCTTACGCTAATTAGAGCCGGCCATTACCATCTTGCTTATAGTCCCAAAATTTCTAGCAGCCCCCCATCAAAACCTCCTACCACCTTACAGCATCAAACCCAGACCAGATGGCCCCAATCACTAGCCTTCTCAAACTTGCAAAGAAATGCTCCCTTCTTATTAGGTAATTCATACTCCAACAGAGCTTCCCATACAATATCGAATCCACCAAGAAAGCCCCAGAAAGCACTTAAAGAGTTCTGATGTTTGCCAGCAGTTCCATCAGTTCATAACAAACATGCTGAGCAAATAGACGTACTGGAGGAGTTTGGAGGCCAGTCGCTTGCCCAGAAGTCGAACTAACTGCTGGAACTGGAAAAGCATCCCGAGCATTATGCGAATAAGAGAAAGGGTCAGCTTTCACCTCTCCTGCCAGTCAAACACGTGAATTATGTTGACGTAAAAAAAAGGAGAAAACACATCCCCGCCCATAACACAAAAGATAGTCAGCAAGGCCCTTGCTCAAGTGGCAATCGCACCAAGCTGCCCAAAATGGGGTGTGAATTTGAACCCCAACACCTACAAAATAAATTGTATAAATCACAACACAAAATAAGTAATAACCTTGCTTGCTACTGTAAATGCGATCCCTTAGCACTAAAAGCTCTTCAGGTGACTCTTCATGTGGCACAAGGCCAAGATAATCCATGGCAGCTGTAATTACTCCTTGGCTTGCTAGCAGTTCTACATAGCTTCCCACTAATCTGGCTAATGCTGGAGTAACGTGCTTTTCACCTTTCGCCAGAGCCAAAACAACAATTTTCTCCATCAAATCCTACCAAAGTACAAAATTCATGTCAAGAGGATACATCAATGTGAGAACATACAAGCCAGATCAGGCACACCCGAAGCAGACCCGATCACATCATGCAAACCTATGCATTCCCTACCAAACAGCTTCTGCAAGAACATTGAATCAAACCTGCAGTTCCTTGACAAACATGGCACCAGTTGAATTCAACAAACGATCCCGATACCATATTCTAGCCAGTTCTTCTACATTAGCTGCACATATGTAACAAAGAAGTGCTTCTTGTGTACAGCCTGCAGCATCTAGTCTTGCTGCCAGTGCATCACAAAGCATTGTCCAATCCTGAGAGCCTGTATACTGTCAACATAATAATCTCTCAGCCAACACTCAGGATACCCACAAAAAAAAGGAATATAATCCACACACAATAATAAATTAAGAGACTTACAGAGCAAAGTAGCGCAAGCGTCTCTTTCCAAGCATTCAATGGCCTACTATTCACAAGATTCCCTATGTCATGGGCAACCACCGCTGCCAACACCTGAAATTAAGGCCCACTAGTTAAATAGAAGCATTCAACAAGATTAGCACATAAGGCACTTATAAGCAAATAAATTGAAGAACTTGACTATGCCAATAAAGATATTGTACAGGTCAAACAAGCCTACAAAACCAAGTCAAATATTGGTCCACCAGTGATCAACACAAGCCATACGTTGGTCAACATTGGTCAAAGTGGAGCACTTGGATGAACACAGATTAAAATCAGCCCATGATAAAACCTCCACTGCAAAATTCTAAACGTTATGATCCATGACATCCCCTGGCTTCTACAAAGGGTACCTCAGATAGAGAATCAGGCACCATAATCAATTCCTCCTTCCTCAAAAGGCCAATGAGCTCCTCCAAATAAAACTGAAGTCTAAGTGCAGTCACAAGTTGTCTCCTGATTGTCTCTGTCTAGTCATCAGTGGACATCTAGTCTTGAGTGTGGGGTGTCTCATTGCAGTCACCTGAGCAGCCATCTGAACTCTGACCCAATAAGGTGGCCAAGGTGCTACCGCGAAGAAGCCTCCAAATTTAATGCCCAAAAGCAGTCCTGCAAAACTGCACAGTTTAATGCTCCTAAGGAGGTGATGAGGATCTGTGGCTGGTCCTCCCTTTTCTCTTCTTCTTTTTTTTTGAGGGGGAGGTTCCCCAAACAGTAGTTGGAAAAGAAGAAGCTGCTGACACCAAGTTACCAACTCAGAAACTGAGTAGTGAGGACTTGTGCCAACATAAATAGTGGTGTTAGAACTAACATAGCTTTCACAAAATGAAGGCTAAAAACAAGAGAGTACATTACACCCACCATTAGTTCATAAAGAATAGAGGAATGAAGCAATACCTTCCGATATGGGCGACGATGCTTCCTTAGATATTCGGTCAATGTCTCCTCCCAGAGCTCAGAACCAGCAACATGAGCAAGAACTAACGCATCAGCCATCCTATTCTCAGAAAGGCACTGCTTCACAGCACCTTTAAAGTCTGCAATCACCAGTGCATGTTGCACTGCCTTGTCACAGTCATCTTCCTCATCTAGCCCATCTTCATAATCCTCTTCATGAAGCACCACACTCTCTTCAACTGCTTCTTTCTCAACATTTGGTACTAACCGGGGAGAAACCGCCCCCTTTGGAGTAGGAAGATTATTGAAAAAATCTGCCCCATCATCAATAGGGTCTCCTTGTACATCTGAGTCAGTAGCACCAAGGCAACCAAAATCTTCACTAATAGCTTCAAGTGTACCATTGAGAAGGTTCAGCTTTTCTGTCATGTCAGTGTTCAAATCTTCTGCGCCATTTACATCCTCTTCTACTTTACTGTCCTCAGCCAATGGTAGGACAAATCCCAGGTGACTGAGAAGCGAGGTTCGGGCATTGTCCTCAAACATGATTTTCAAAAATCTCCAGACTTGCTTCTCCTTCTCCGACCTAAAATGCCATTCACTAATTATAAGCATCATACTTTTAAACAGAGAGTTACTAGGCACAGGGTCACATCATACCCAGATTCTTGAGCTTTCCTTTCGCACAAAGCTCGCAAAGAAGACTTACTGCCAGGATCTCCAATAGCAGCCTCAAACTCCCTTGATCGACTGATCAAGTCCTCCTCAGTAACAAGAGTTTGGATGTTCAACTGATCCAGAAATAAGAAGAATGCATTAAGGAATAAAAGACCACCAGCAACTTTCCACAACAACAAAAAAATGCATGTATGTACGTATGTATGTATGTATTTGCGTACACACATATGTACGCATATGTATTTATGCATGTATGTATACGTATGTATGTATGTGTGTGTCAATTATATGTTACATGTATGTATGCATGTATTACATGTATGTATTTATTTATGTATGTATGTATTTATGTATATGCATGTACATACGGATGAATGTATGAATGTATGTGTACGTAAGTACATTTATGTACTGATGTATGTATGTATACATATGTACGTGCGTGCGTTTGCATGTATGTATGTGTGTGTTCATTGTTATGTATGTGTCAACTGTATGTATGGATGTGTCAATTGTATGTGTGTGTCAATTTTGTGTGTGCGTGGTGTGTGTGTGTATGTGTCAATTGTATGCATGTATGTGTGTGTCGTGTCAATTGTATGTATGTATCAATTGTATGTATGTATGTATGTATGTATCAATTGTATGTATGTGTCAATTGTCTGTGTGAATTGTGTGTGTATGTGTGCGTGTGTGCGAGATACACGTACATGCATATATGTATGTATGCATCCATTCATGTATGTATATATGTACAAAATGATTTTCATAATAAATCATGCTGATTGTGCAAAAAGGATTCTAATGCCTAAGAAAAATTTGAAAAGCAGAACAGTGTGCACCTCTGATACCGAAGCACCATTTTTTACACCAAAAGAAACAAGCTTCCCTTCAAAACCGAAGGTTACACCAGCAGGCCGCTTCAACCATTTTGGCGCTCTCATAGATGCTAGACACACACAAAAGGTATATGTCAACTTAAAAGAGCAATAAGTTAAGACAACTAGAAATTCATGCTTCCACAAGTGAGCACCTGAAGAAGCTCCAGCACCTACTGATCCACCAAAATCACCTTCACTAGGCAGCATCCTACTGCAGGCCTGAGCTGGGAGGAAAGCCACAAGAAGCCACATCAATCAGAAACTACCCCAAGTAAACATATACAAGACCCGCTTTCTACCATTAGCTCTCACCTCAATATTATATAAGTTCACCCTTCCATCATAGGAGGAGGTAGACAATACACCAGCTATACGTGGAGACCACTGAACATCAAAGTTCCAGTTACTGCTGACCGGGAGCTCACAAATGATCTGCACAGTCCATCAACAAGTATCACCGTTAACTGTTGATTGAAAATGGGGAAAAAATGGTCTAGAAAAAGAGAGGAATCGTTCAATACCTCTCCAGAAACAGTATCCCAGCACAGGGTTCGGTAGTCCTTGGCACTAGATAAAAGAAGAGCACTGTCAATAGGACACCACGCCATCGCCACCACACCTGCACAAAATTACAATCATGAAAAATCAATTACTTGAGCCAGAAAAAGGAGGCATCCCTGACCTCCGAAGGCAAGAGGGTAGTACTGAGAAAAATAAAAGGCCTGCAAAGAGCACTGACCTTTTGTATGTCCCACAAGCTCCTTCACTGGTGAGATAGAATTGCGCAAATCCCAAACCTGCAATGTGCACACATAACTAGAATTACATGACTGATAGGTTCAGTTAAATGCACTGTCTTGAGTTAAAGACAAAGAGCTACCTGAAGAGAGGGCGATCTGTCATCAGCTGAAGCAACTATTAGTTGTGTTGCTCCCTCCGGATTCCACTCCAAAGCTGCGCAAGGTCTTCTGTTGTTAGGATCCGTTAAACTGCATAGATAAGTGAAAACATAAGTAGAAGTTGCAGTAAATGCTGTAGTTGAGACAATAAGCACCAAAAACAACAAGTTCAGGTTATTTCCCAAACTTAACAAAAACCAAAGTGTAATCTTGACTCTATGGAAGCCTACTCACAAAGATTTAAACCGTCGACTCCATCACGCATAGCATAGTCTATGTGCAATGGCATCCCCACTCACATTGTGAAGAGGCATTTTTGTGATGAATGCCAGAGGGATCAGAACCCCAGCAAGAGTCTCTTGTGGTTGTGAACTCAAGAAGGGATAGCTTTAGGTGATCTTGGAGATATTATGGTGTAAGAGATGGTGGAAGATATGTGGATGTATGTGGGAGTCTGGGAGATGATGGGGATGGCCTGTTTCTGATGATACACATGATGGTAATGCATTGTCACATGCATCCACCGCTCATGCATAGAAGGCATATCCATTTGGCAGCAGGGGAGAGATCACCAGTCGGGGAGAGCCAAAAAGGTATGGTTATAGAATGGAAACTGCATTAATTCAAGTTTAGTATGCATGATTCTCAGCAGGAAGAAGAAAAATGAGGAGGAAAAAGGGCTGGCAAGCTAGAGTGCCTGCAGGATTGAAGAGGAGGGACAGAAGCGAATATGAAGGCTTGGAAGCCTTGCTGTTTTTTTTCCCTGTTTTTGTGGGTCGAAGGTCATTGAGGCGATAGAGATCGTTTGGAAGAACACGCGGGAGTAGTGTGAGGAGCCTTGGATCTGTCCAGAGCAGAGGGTGCAAAAGGAAACAGAGGATCTTTTAGGAGTTTGAGGTGCCCTAGGATCTCTGAGAGTGCAGCTCTGT
Organism: Cibotium barometz; assembly: GCF_041138505.1. Classification (NCBI taxonomy): domain Eukaryota; kingdom Viridiplantae; phylum Streptophyta; class Polypodiopsida; order Cyatheales; family Cibotiaceae; genus Cibotium; species Cibotium barometz. The sequence goes on along the minus strand of NC_141058.1, from coordinate 46,016,786 downwards.
TGGAACTTGGATTAATCCAGTGCTTTGCTCAATTGTTCCTTAATGTGCTTGAAGATGGAGACCTGCAGAGGTGGCTGCAGATTTCAACCATTGACGCTAGAAGCTGTTGACATGAAGATAAATCTGTGAAGATTGATGCTAGGATGCATCTGTGAAGGTTTCCCCCTTTCTGTGCTTTGTTTTCCTTTTGTTTGAGCCCATGTCTCAAGGTTGTTGAGACTTCTTTTAGCATGTGTGGAGATAGCAAAGGGTTTGGGTATGAATATGTTGTATATGGGATGATGATGTTTTATGATGAAATGTATTGGTTGGGTGTGTTCTGTTCTGGATGAATTTGGTTCATGTGGGATCGGTTATGGACGAAGATGTTGTTTTTGGTTGACGATTGCTGAGAGAGTTCATTTGGGATGAAGGTTTAAGGTCTGAGAGTTTAGGGTTGAATCAAGCATGAAGTGGGCTCTGTGAGAGTTGTTATTTGGATTGAGATTGACAAGGAGAGTCGTCAGTGTGTGAAGATGTGAAGGTTTCTGTGCTAGATCTAGGTCAGATCTGAAGGTCTCTGATAGTTTACAGAGTCAACTGTGTATCTCGGTTAATCAGCTGATACTGTAGAAGAGTAGATCTTGTCTTGTTGGATTGAAGGGAAGCTTTTTGAAGTCTGGCCTGACAGTCAGAGAACTATCAACAGTCGGTCAGATAAGTTTGTGGACTGGATGGTGGTTCAGGTGTCAGCTGGGGTTGATTCAAGACAGAAGGGTGTCAAATAGAGGTCAACTATGTCTGGACTGAAGTTCAGAGCTGTAGGAGGTCAGATCTGACCTGGGAGGACTTCTGGAGAAATCAACAGATTCTAATAGGGTGTGTTCAGGTGTCAGTTTCAGTCAACAGAGTATCAGAGGATATCAACACAGTTGTAGAGTGCCTTGGAGTTATGGTTTTGGGGTTCCCCAAATCTGATTCCAATATATTATCTTCTTGTGTGGCTACTGGTGATGATATAGTGGCCATCACCCAGGACCATCACAACCATAGTAACCTGGACCGGCAGAAACGGTCGGTTCGGACCGGGTTGGAAACGGTGTTTCCGAGTTTCCGCGAGGTCGGAAACGGCAAGAAACGGAGTTTCTTTTGAATTTATTTTAGACAAGTAAAAAACATGCATAGAGACATCCTATTAAATAAACTTATGTCAAGAGATGCAAAAAACATGCATAGAGACCTCAAACAAGACGCATCAAAGACTCAAGTGGACATTAGAATCATAACACTTAACAGAATGTAGATAATGGACATGTATGATGTCGCGGCAAATTCATGTGAACCATAAAAAACTGAAGGCTGAAGGCTGAAGCATACATAGCGAGCTGCAAATTGTGATCATAATACATCATACATATCAACAATGATCATCAAACTTGGGAGTCAGAGGTGCCCACTGTGGCACTGCCAATTTTCAAAATTAAATGGTTCAAAAACTACAAAATAACCGACATGCCGGCTGCCAAAAAAAAATGTACGGAAACGGCGTTTCCGCCGGTCTCCGTTTCCGGAAACGGCCGAGCCGTTTCCAGAGGGCGGAAACGCCGTTTCTGGTTACTATGATCACAACGTCACAGCGCCCAAAAGTAGGTGCAGGTTCATGCATGAAGATATATCACGTAGTAGACGAATCTTTGTAGATAAACCATTGAACTGAGTTTCCATCACTTCTTGAAGGTGAAGGGCAAACTCAGCCATGATCTAGGCTACCACTAAAGAGAACCAAACACACATGGTAGCTAGATCGGCAATTGCATCGCTTTGGATAGAAGGAACTATAATAAACTAGCTGACCACAACTTGGACGAAGACTCCAAGAAGAAATGCCTGCTAATTCGGCACAAGATATAACAATGGAAAATTCAAGCCTTTTCCCAAACTAAACAAAAGCCAAAGTGTTATCTTTACTCCTTGAGAATCTACTCCTGAAGCATCAAATCATCAACTTCATCAAGCAAAGCATAGACTACATGCTATGACATCCCCTGACATCATCAACCCTCAAGAGTGGATGCAGGTTTGTGCATATAGATGCATCACCATACTAGACAAATCTTAATAGATAAACTATTGAATTGAGTTTCTATCACTTATCAAGGTGTCAAACTTGGATCCCAATGAGTCTCTCCTATTCTACTCAAAGTTTCAAATAGCAAGAAAATCTAGAATCGTTAGACCCTCTAAAAACCCAATGAGATTGAAAAAGGTCATTCATGCTAGTGGGTGTGTTCGAATGTTCTAGTGAGGGTCTCCTTTGATAGGTCTCATGTGTCACATACTAATTGAAGGCTTAGACCCAGAGGATTGAGGATTGTGGACAGCTTAGGTATCTAGCTTGATGTGGGTTTTGTTTTACAGGAACCGAGGTCATGAGAAACCTTACACCTTGACATTTTATTCGGAGGCTGGATTATAGCTAGGACGGAAAACTGAGGTGATAGTGTTAGCACATTCATCCCCAGTTTCTGCTCATATTTGGAGTTCCTCTTTTGGTCCCTTTTCATGGCCCTTGGTTGTGGGCTGGCCACCCTATTTTTTCCATATTTTTCTAGCATTTTTCCTAGGTCGGGTACTTCATGTCCAGTCGGCCAGCCCTCTTTACCTATATATAGGTGGGCTTGCCTCTCTCTTTTTTTCATTGTGTAGTTTTCATTTTGTATCCCTCACTTATGAGACCTTTTTATGTCCCTTGCTTGGGACTGTTTCATTGCAGTATATTCAGCATAGTTGCTTCATATCTCTCTCTCTCTTGCACTCTCTCTCAGCACACTCTAGCGTTTGTATGCTTCTACTTGTGCATTCTTTCATATGGTCATGGTGACAGATTTCACCCTTGTTTTGGCACACTTTGAGCTAGCCTAGCGCTAGCTTGTTTTGTTCGTTTGATCCATAGTTGTCAAGTACGATACCGTACAATTCGTACGATACAATACCGTACAGGAAAATACGGTATGATATAATTTTTTTTCTTAACGTACGATAAAATATGATATTTTAAAAAAATACTTATAACCTTAGATATTTCCAATTTCAAGATATGGAGTATTTTAAAAAGGAGGGAAGCATCAAAGTACAGAGGAAGCTCAAATAGCCATAGACAAGCAAAAACAAAACATAAACCCCCAAAAAAAAATTCTCTTGGACAATTTTTTTTAAAAAAAATAAAAAACGAAAAAAAACATTTCAAAAAATCCATACGCGTCCGTACGGTACCATTCAATATTCCATATGATATTGTGCTTTTTGTAGTGCTACCATTTTGGTTAGGCATGAGCTACAGCCTCATTTGGCCTATAATGATCCTCATAGCAAATGGATGATCATTCAATGCATGGTGAATGGTGAAATATTTGAGTTTGCTACTGTATATGCGTCGCAAACATCTGCAATGCGAGCTCAAATGTGGCAACAATTACAAGCTTATCCATGGGTCACGAATGCTTTTTTGTGTGGTGATTTCAATAATTCACCATATTATGAAGGCAATAGCTCTCTCAGATCACACATGATTGCTTCTAAGAAAAGGACATGGCAAAATGTACTTCAAGGCATAACAGGGTGTGATTTCTAGAAGAACCTAATGCCTACCCAAAAAGCATATACCTTCCATCACAATGCAATACATGACTACTAGGCCAGATTGGATCAATGGCCAGATTGGATCAATGGTATATGCTAAATGCAGATCAGTTTGATGCCTTTACTTGCACTACGTCCATAAACTTCTCTATGCAAATTTCAGATCATTTCCCTTTATGGATGACTTTGTATTTTGGCATGACTATGCATGATGTACCTTTGCCTTGCAAGAAACTGCTTATAGTTAATAACAGTTACCTAACACATCAGCAATTCAAAGTTTTGGTGGAGGCTGAAATTCAACCTATAAAGCTTCACATGCAGATAGATGCAGATCTGGCATGGTTCAGATTTGCAATCAAACTTCACGATGTCATTCGAAAATATGGGAAATGCTATATTGGCATGGAAAGACAAAATGTATTGATTGCAAAATCTAAAATACAATCACTGACCGAGTACAATCAGTATAGGACACTGAATGCTCAGGAGCAGGATGATCTTCTAGAGGCTCAAAATTGCTTGAAACGCAATGATGCCAAGAAGCTTCAAAAATGGCAAATTAGGGCACAACAAAAATTTCTCAAGGATAAAGGTTGTTGTTCAAAGGCCTCCTTTAAAAATCTACATGCATCCAGGCAAAGCCAGTCCATTCATAGACTCAAAAAGGATAAAGGGCAGTGGACTCAAAATAAACATCAGCTAGGGACATAAGTATTGAACCATTTTACTACCCTTTTTTACACACCCATCACAACAAACCCTGCATGCCTGTCATGTTCTTTTGCAGTAGGTTAACCAAATTGTTACACCTTAGAAAGCATTGGAAATCGAAGTCTCTTTTACAGCGGAAGAATTTCATGATGCCTTACGTGGTTTAGGGAAATGGAAATCTCCTGGCTAGGATGGCTTGACAGCAGAGTACTTTCTTAAATATTGGGATTCACTTAAAAATGAAGTGCTTTGTATGATTAATATTTGTCGGCACTCTAGTGTGCTGCCAGCTTATTGAAAGCAAGGGCTGGTGCGTTTGGTCCCTAAAAAACAGCTATGTGATAAATTGACAGATTGGAGACCTATCACTCTTATGCCTATTATTTACAAGCATAAGAGTGATAGATCTTATGAATGTACCATACAATCCTTAATGAAGCAGTGGTTTCACAAAAAGTGTGTGTGTGTGTGTGTGTGTGTGTGTGTGTGTGAGAGAGAGAGAGAGAGAGAGGATGACACCCTCCTGAGGCTATTCACGTTCTCTAACTGTCTCTTATCTGCCCTCCTGAAACCCTCTCATCTTATATGATGTTGATGCATGCTTGCAAAAGCTCGCAGAGGTCTGCTGGTCCTTTGCAAGAGACATTGCAGAGCTGCAGGTAAGGCATAAGAGGGAATCAGGGTAATTCAAGAGTCAGTCCTTCAACCTAGGCTGAATCTAGTCAGAAACCAAGGAGATCAAAGTGCCGAAACAACGTGTTGACGTCATAATGATGCACCCAGTTTGGTTAACCAAAAAAATCCAACAGCAGCCATCGGAGGGATAACAGCAGATAGCGCTATGAAACACGATGTCGGGAATCTTTAAAAAAGTTTTCAGCACCTCAGTTCAACAGACCTCACATGACAAAGCTTGTGAAAAACAATGAGAACAGAAGAGAACCACAAGGTGGCAGAGATACCTGAGAATGGACTTTTGTCTTCTCAAATCCCAAACCACTGCAAAATGTCAGCCGATTCTGATGTATCACTTGCAGGACAGTAAGATACGTAGCCCTATCACCACGCAGTAAGAAACATAGCCCTCTCACCATGCATTGGCATACATACCTGAAACTCCAGTATTGGAAGTTGTGGCAATGATCTGCTGAGCTTTGTGGTTCCAAGACAAATCCACAATGTGCTCTTGTCCCACACCCTGGCAAAGTCAAAAACAATCACCTATCTTCCAGCTCACTCAATTTTATATAATTGATTACCAAGCCATTTGTAGTATTGGTACAATAGTTTTTGTCCATGAAAATGAACTTCTTACCCTTAGTGCAGGAAAGTGGGAAGGTGAGGTTGGATTTACAAGATCCCAGATATAAATATCTCCATCGTCACCCCCAGAAGCAAGAAAATTGGGTGAGATCACGTTAAACTCCAAGCCACGAACCTGCACAAGTCAACACCGTTCCTTAAAATGCTTCTGTAGAATGCTTTGCGCATATCCCAAACTTGAATACATGGATGCATGCTTGCACACACAAAACCCCTTTCACCTACACGCTATATATCTAAGTAGTATTGAGGAATACAAAAACTTATTGATAAATAAACATTAGATAACTAACCTAACAACCTCGACGTCCAACTTTTTACAGGTACACATCAAAATGTTTACTACTGAGTACTTATTACTATACAGAATACGGTGTTACATCACATATATTATGCAACTATGGAGCGTACACTACATCCATCATCGCTTAAGCGAAGGTACGAGTGTGTGTATCATCCTTTGCAGACCAATCTTCATAGATGAATCACTGAAACCGGCCTCTGATAGAAAACCAGAGTGCGGTAGATTAGCGATCACCCGTCCACTTGTAGTCTAGATGTGAAACAAAGCAGATTGGAGCTAGAGTGCCCAAATCTGAAAACACAGCGACACCTGTTGGCCCCAAAGCTTGGCGCCCCTTGCGGTATTTCTTTATTCAATTATAATAAAAAATGAATGGCTGAGTACAACACAAAGATCAGCCAAGAGTTTACACCTGTATATCCAATCTGACGGCCCACAAACCCTTCTCAGCACAGAGGATCTATGCACACAGATCTGTGTCTTCAAACAACACACTGTGCCTCCCTCTGATCAGCCAAGATCACTAAGCAGGCCAGCCATGGGCATACATCTGGCATAACTCAAGTGCGTGATACATCTTCTCAGCTCAAACATACATGTGCTGTCCAAACTCTGTCTCAACCCTTGTCAATCTGCCATACCCCTCCTCTCACAAGGGGCCAGATAACTCATATCTGCAACAGACATCAAGCAGTAGAAAGAGAGATAGATGAACAGAAACAAGGCTTACCAAGTTCAGCTCGTGAAACAGTACTGGAGGAAGCAACAGCACCAATTTGTACTTGCAGGCACTTGTATCCACAACCCTGCTTCACACATGTGCTTGTACTTGCCTGTATCCTCCTCCTGATGTTCACTCTTATGCTGTCCTTGAAAATACAGATCTGAAAATCAGCACAATACCCGTCTGTACCACCTCGGGATACGTGCCAAGAGTTGTACTTGCACAATCAGCCTGCTGTCCACTCTTGTACCTGCCTGAATCTGAGTACACAGTTCTGTCCAGCACCTGTTTACGCCGCCTGCAACAGTTGTACTTGCTGTACCTGACTGTCCGTACACTGTACGGCAGTCGTACAGTAGGGTACGGGCTGTGTACTTGCTGGTACAGCCTGTACTGGGCCTGTGCGCAGAGTATCCAGCAGAGGGAACACAACGTTTGCAGCAGAAATCAGCAGCCACCTGTACTTGCACTGTACGGACTGCACACGTGGGAAGTGCAACTGATCATGCAGAAGAAAAACAGCAGCAGTACACAGAAAACAGCAGCCGCCTTCCTTCTCTTGTGCTTTTCCACGCTTCTCTTCATGCGCTAGAGAAACTCCTCCACTTTTGCTACACGACTCCCCAAAAAGGGAAGAGAGAGAGAGAGGAGAGAGAAACACTCCTCCCCCAAATTAATCCCTAGGGCCCCAAACTTTAATAAGTTCCTAGGGCCACTAAGGCCTAGGGGCAAACTTTATTAAACATTAAAGTTTAATGTTTTTAGTTCCCCCCTTCACACCTAGGGATGTCCACACATCTTAAACTCTGTCCGGGCACCCCCCATGTGAATCATAAAATATTCTGACTCTGCAACCACCATGCCCACACTTGTCCCGCTCCATTTTCACAGGGCCATGACAATCACCATATTGAGTTTCTATCAACTCAGGACCGCATATTAAGATAGCCAAAGGCGGAGGGCAGTACGACACTTGACTCCATCTTCGTGATCTGTCACCAAACTGAGCATGTTCCTATGTGAAAGGACACTGGGAATTACAGAGTGCCCAAAATAGTGCAAATATTGAGGAAGGGGACACATGCATGTGCGTAAATCATGGATGCATGTGAATGCATTAGAGGATTTTTGCTAAAGAGTGACATGTTTTTGTGTCCGATCTGCATGGATATATGAAGAGATAGGGGATGCCTGGCGTCGCTTACAAGAGGGCCCGTGTTTGCTGAAATTTATTGCATTTATAAAGGTTTAAAACATGTGAAAAGAGGCCCAAAAATGAGACATTTTTATAGTGACCCATTAATAAGCTTTTTAGTTCACACTCATTTAAATGTGGATGGGCACTGTTAATAATATTGCACACTATCATTAAGGTTGGGCATCACATGTGTAACACACGGAAGCTCTGGGGGTCTTCTTTCAACCCTAAACACTCCTGGAAACAATCTGATGCAAAACGCAGACATGAAGAGAGAGAGAGAGAGAGAGAGATGCTGGAAATTCAGTATATTTTTGATGGTACAAAAAGGTACCTAAATCTGCAGCCCTAGGCTGCCTTCATACAAAAGGTGTAAATCACCAAAATCTGTCCTAGACTAAGGACCCTAAGGATCCACTCCCTAAAGGAATGAATGAATCTACACAATGAGCACCTTGGCCTTTTATACCCTCTTGGACTTCTTGGAGTGCTGGCCGACCGACAGTCGGCCAGCACACTGGACGGAATAATCATAAAATCTATAAACGCATATGCGCCTGCAGCCGCCTCAACCGATAGCTCCTAGAATCTTATCTGGTTCAGCCAACAGCTCTGCCATGCAGCCGACAGTGCATCCTTGTCATTCTCCCGGTCCATACTAGCTAATCTGCACTCTGTGCTCCATAAATCCTAGTTCTATCTGATTCTCGTACTCTTTATCTGGCTGCCTCTTCTGGACCAGCATCTGAGAATGTCCATGGCATCTTTCATGCACATGACAACATGTGTTCTATTTGGCATTAAAGACTCGTGGCAGGAGGAAACGTATACAAGTTGCAAGATGTACCCCCAAGAGAGAAACTTCCATTTATACGTGGCTTTCTAAAAAATCAACAAACTTGTATTCATAAAAGCTGGTCGACTAGGTCCACTTTCACGATGATCAACACACAGGCAAGTTGGTGCGAAAACTCTCCAGGCGGTGGCTCGTGGGCGATGCCCTTCACTCAAATCGTTTTGACGTAGGGTTGTTTCCAATCACCAGGCAACAGCTGTTGTACATGTTGCACCTACCCGAGATATACCGGTTGTACGTATTGTACCATACTGACTATACTGCAACCAGCCAAGTACTATACTGTACCTATACATATTGTACTCATACTTGATGTACCCGTACTCGCTGTACATATACCTGCTGTACCCGTATCTGCTGTACGTATTGAATCTACTCCCGGCAGTACGTGATGTACTTTCTGTCTCGTACCTGCTGTAGTTGCTGGCCAATTGTATGACTGCTTTCAACACCTGCTTTATGCTGTGCCTTGACGACTGCTGTGCTGACTGCACATGTTGTACCTGCTGCTAGCTAAGAGAAGTAGTGGGGCCAAGGAGTCACAAGATAAGGCCACACATAAGCTGCAATACAAGACAGTAAAGAAAGAGGGGTTATAATACGGTGACTGAAAGCCAACACAAGCAAGTGCAAAGACAAAGTGGCCAGTGGTGTGGTCATGAAATGCTGTTGAACAATGCAAGGCAAGATGTCTTGTGGTTCTAAGAATCTGGGGATTTGTTGCTGAGAAGAAACACAGAGGATGGTTGCTTCCATTACAACGAGACAGACTGGGACGTGGTCCTGTGAGTTCCTCTTGGTTGTATGATGTTACTGATTCACTTTACCCTTTTGTCATAGAACAGTGACCATTTTATTGCTTTTCCCTAGCTATTGGTCCGGGAACAGGGCAAGTGTTTGTTCTTATCTTTCATGCACATGTTGGGAATCTTGTGCTAAGCACCCTCATACTTGTACCAAACAAATACTCCTTGGAATGAAGCTTTACCTAAGAGGGGAGGGAGGTGGCCCATTCCCCCCCAGTCCCCAGTGATGTGTTGAGAGAGGTTAGCTTTCATTCAATGTAAAGTTTCTCATTGATTTGCAAGTGTATTCAAACTAGGATCGGAGTATCTACTCGGATGCCCACACTGTTTCAGTGGTATCAGAGCCAAGGTTCTCAACATCAAATTTAAGCCAAAGGCATCCCCCATACCTCTTGTACAACTTGCAAGCCATGAGGAATCCTGCACATGAAGTGGAAGCTATAGAAGAGAAATATCAGCAAGAGATCAAGAACCAAGAGAACTTCTATCTCCAATAGATTGAGGAGTTGAAGTAGGAGCTCTTTCAAAAAGATAACTTAATTGAGGAGCTACAAGAGAATCAAGGAAAGGGTTGTTCGGTCACAAACCTTCATGACAGGTTGGGAGATTGGGCTAAGCAAGAAGGACTAAATCCAAGAGAGGTGGCCATTGCTTTCTTGTTAGAAAAGGGTTATCAGCTATCTCGTACTTCCTCAAGGATATTTGTTGAAGAGCCAAAAGATAAACAAGATTCACTTATCAAATTTCAAGCTCCCGCAAACTACCAGGGGCACATTGAGGTGAATTAGCCAAGCTGCCACCAAGTGCTTCAAAGAAGAAGAAGAGGACTTTCATGAGTAAAGGTGACTCTCTCGAAGAAGACGCTTTTGAAGGCACAGGAGCATCCAAGGAAAAAACTAAGAAAACAGGGAACCCATCAGCTTTTCAAAAGGCAATGCAAGAGAAGATGATTGCTCGACTTTCTCCTTCCTTGCAACCATTCCAAGCTAGTGGTGAAGAGAACTATACTCCCAAGTGAAAGAGTGCACAAAGCGGAAGCATACAAGCACTAGAGTGTGATGAGAGAGACTGCAAGAGAGAGAGAGATACGAGGCAACTATGCTGAATATACTGAAGTGAAACAGTCCTAAGCAAGAGACATGAACAGTCTCATAAGTGGGTTCCAGGCAAATAGGATCAGGTGTACCGGCTGAAGAAAGCTTTATATGGCTCCGCGGGCTTGGTACCAGCGGATTGATGAGTTCTTTTAGAAGCTCAGCTTGCGCCGTTCTCATGCAGATTCGAACTTTTATATCCTCCTTGAGAGGGGGTTGATTGTTATTATTGTGGTCTATGTTGATGACCTCATCTTTACAAGTTCTTATTCTACGAGGATCCCTTCAGTCAAGGATGCTTTGGAGACAGAGTTTGAGACGACGGATCTTCGCCCTTTGCATTATTTTCTTGGCTTTGAGATTTGGCAGACCCCTAAGGGTATTTTCTTCTCTCAGCAGAAGTACACACGGGAGATAGTTGACAGATTTCAGATGACTGGATGTAAATCAGTATCGTCTCCTATGGATACTAGTGAGAAGCTTTCTCTTCTTGATGCTTCTCCAGGGATTGATCAGGGACAGTATCGGGTTCTCGTTGGTTGTTTGGTTTGGTTGACCTACTCCCGATTGGACGTTTAATTCGCAGTCAGCTTATTGAGTTCTTTCACATCCAAACCCCGTCAGCAGCATTGATAGTGTGCTCTCAGAGTTCTTCGATACTTGCGTGGTACTTTTGACTTTGGCATCTTCTATGGCCAAGGATGCACTCTTCTTGGATGGTCTAATTCAGATTGGGATGGAGATCCAGACACTCGGTGTTCGACCACCGGTTGTGTTTTTTCACTTGGGTCTGGAGCCATTTCATGGAGCACTAAAAAGCAGCCTATTGTGGCGCTCCTCTACAAAGGTGGAGTATCGTGCAGTTTGTTATGCTCCATGTGAGGTGATTTGGTTGTGGAAATTATTCGGGAAGCTTGGCTTTCCTTCTACCAGATCTACTCTTCTTTGGTGTGACAATTAGAGTTGCATCACCATTGCCAAGAACCCTGTGTTTCATGCTCGTACGAAACACATTGAGATGCAGTATCATCATGTTCATGAACGGGTTCTTGTTGGAGATTTGTGTTTGGAGTATATTGGGTTTATCTTCGGATCATGAAGCAAAGATCGAAACATTGGGCAAGCAATGCCCAAAGCTATCATTCAGGAGCTTTAGACCTTTTCCCATCCTGAGAAAGATAAACAAGGTTTCAATGAGGTTGAAGCCACCTCCGAGCTGGACTATGCATGATGTATTCCATGCAGGGTCACCGCAAAACATGTTTCACTTTCCTTGAAATGTGAAACACGAAACGTTGGTGAAACGTTTCGTGCATGGAGTGAAACATTGAACGTTTCAAAGCGGGTAACCTTGTAAAAAATGTGAAAAAAAAAATATGTTGCGATTGTCTTCAGGGAGGGGCGCTACTCGACCATACGCTATCTTGTCTTCTCTCTCCTTGGCGTCTACAGCAACTGGCAGCAAGGTAGCCCTCTCTCTCTCTCTCTCTCTCTCTCTCTCTCTCTCTCTCTCTCCTCATTTTTTTTCAAAAATTGAAAGTGAAAAAAAAAGAGTTCTCTCTCTATCCTTTTTTGTTTTGCAAAAATTGAAATTCGATGCCCATTTCTGAAATTTCAGAAATTTGGGCATCGAAGCAAATGCCCAAATTTCAGAAATTTCAGAAATGGGCATTCAATTCGATGCCCAAATTTGGGGATTCTGGCAGAAATTGAAATTTTTCCTTTTTTGTTTTGAAGAAATTCAAATTTTGATTAAAAAATCCCAAATTTGGGCATTGAATTGAATGACTATTTCTGAAATTTCAGAAATGGGCATTCAATTTGATGCCCAAATCTACGGGTTTTGTCCAATTTGGGACAAAACCCCCTAATTGGTTGCCCAATTTGAGCAATCTCAATTTGGACCCCCAAATTGGTCGCTCAATTCTTCCACCAATTTGAGGGTTTGGGCATCGAATTATAATTATAATTCTTGATTGATTGATTATTGAATTGTTGGTGTGTATACTTTCAGCTCTTTTGGCACCATGGTTCAGAGCGAAGCAACCTCGGGCTCCGCGAGAGGGATATCTTCAGCTGCAAGGGACCCATGGCTTGAAACAGTTGTCATCAACAAATACAACCGTTCGAGTTCTAGGAAGGCGGTCTGCATTTATTGTGGGCAAGGGATGTCTGGTGGTGTGACACGTGTAAAGTCACACCTTGCATGGGGAGATGGCAGCAAAGGCATCAAGGAATTTGTTGGAGTCCCTGAGCACATCTTCATAGCGCATGGTGGGGATCACAATCGGTATATGGCCATCATAGGTCGTCTTCAACCCCCCATTGCACAGGCTACGCTTGATGCAATTGTTCAGAGAGAGAAGACAAGACTTCTAGACCCTGCTTCGCAGGAGGTTGACCATAATGTTGGAGCACCAAGAGAGCAAGGAGAGGAGAAGGCCACTCAAAGTGTTGCCCCATTGGGAGGTGCAAGAGAGACTGGTGGTGCAGGCACGAGTATACCATGTGCTAGCACCACTCATATTGATGCTCATATTTCATCTATGCATAGTGGGCCTTCTCAAGCAGAGGCTCCTGTCACACAAGAGGGTCTAGCACCACGGAAGAAGTCACGTGTAGTATAACGTCCCAACACATTGCGTGATAGTTGGGCTCCAAGTCTGAAAAAGCAGGCTGAGATTGTTGAGGAGCGTTTGTTCTATCAATGCAACTTGGCATTCAACATTGCTCCTACAAGAGCATACAAACACTTTGTGAATGCCGTGTCCGCTGCAGCATCTGCAAGAGTGCCCATTACTCCAGCAGGTTCAGAGGAAATTCGTACCACAAGACTGACTAGATAGATTGATATGGTGCATGATCAGTTAGAGGGACTTAGGTCTTCCTGGGCCTTGTATGGATGTACAATAATTTCTGATGGTTGGAAAGATGTTCGTAAGCCGCATTTGTTGAACATCTTAGTCTCTTGTTGCACTGACACGACCTTCTTGAGGTCGATTTGACGTCTCTGGCCGTGAGTTCAAATCACAGGTACGTTGCAACTTGTAAGTACTAGCAGCAAGTTGCTTCTTTTATGAAAGGCGCAACAATCACTTTCGAGATTCATGTAACTGGGATAATATTAATAATATTTTTTAAAACTATAGGAGAAACAATATGGAGACACATACATGAGGCCATTGAGGAGGTTGGGCCACAAAATGTCGTGCAAATGGTCACAAATAATGCAAGCAATTGCAAGTTTATGGGTGTCATATTAGAGTCCACATATCCACACATTCTCTGGACACGATGTGCTACACACTCCTTGGATTTGATGATGAAGCACATTGGCCACATCCGTTGGGTTGCTTCCTTGGTAGACAAAGCCAAGGAAGGAGATAATAAGCTTTGTGACTCGGAAGTCATTTGCATTTGGTTTATTCCGATCCCACTGCCAATGGGAGTGGTAAAGCCAATGAAAACCAGATTTGCTACATCTTCCTTGTCTTTTGCCGGTAAGTCTATTTGGATATCAATTCCTTGGTTTTCTTAGGGCTTAGAGTACAGTATGATCTTAATCAAGTCTTTTACATATTGCAAAGTGCAAGCTAGTGAAGTGCAAGCATGCACTACAGCATATGGTAGTTGACCAAGAGTGGATTGAATGGCCCGAGTCTACCACGCCTACTGCCCATAAGCATCCAGAACACTATCTTCGACAATGAGTTCTAGACAAATGCTGATGGATTACAGTGTGCATTATTGCTTGTGGTGTCTATGCTGCAACTCTCTGATGGTGAGGGAGCCACCATGGGACTCTTTTACGAGTTCATGAAGAGGCTTCAACCAGCTATCACAAAGTCCACAACTATTAGCCTTGATAGGTATTACTTGAAGTATATTTGGACAATTCAATATTCATAATTTAATCATGTTTCATAAATAAATCATAATGATTAAAATTTGGAATGCTCGTTTGTGACATGTCGCATGTGTAGGATTCCTCTCATGCTGAGGATTTTTGAGAGGAGATAGTCTTGGTTCCGAAGACCTATCCATTGTGTTGCACACATCCTCCATCCTGCATAGAGAAGTGATAGCCATAGGTCTGATCGTGTGCTTTTGATCGCATGGAATGAGTATATTGAGAAGCTTTATCCTCATGGGGCCATGCAAAATCAGCTTGAGAAAGACCTCTTAGAGTACAAAGACAAATAGAGGTAACTTCTTCCGCCAGATTGCACGTGATCCAGAAAACCAGGCATTGCTTGTCTCTTGGTGGGAAAAGTTTGATGGATTGAACCCCACACTGCAGACATTAGCCTTGCGAGTTCTTTGAGCTCGTTAGGCGCTAAGAGACTGTGGAGCATTATGGGTGACATCCACACAAAGGACAGACACAGGTATAGTTTATTTGTAACTTCTAATATGTATATTATATAATATAGACAACATTATGTCGAAGTTCTAACTCCTAACTTGTTTTAAACATAATTTCAGATTGAACACAAGTCAACTTGATAAATTGGCTTATGTCAATGCGAACCTCCGAGTGCTGGAGAGAGTTGGAGGTTTGGACACTGTGGGAGCAGTGAGCTGTATAGTGAAGCAAGTAGATTATAGAAAGATTGATGTGAGACTTGCTGATGTGTCACAACTACAGCCCAGGACAGCCAAGGATGATGTCTACGGCTTCATCTCGGAGGACATGATGAGATTTACACGTCAGACACGCTCCTCCACACGCCATGCAGCCCGTGCTCATGAGAAGACATCCATCTGCAGCAGGAGCCCACCGAGAAGGCCGTGGAGATGTGGACAGTCCATCTAGATGGACTAGAGAGATGATCCTTTACCCTCCAGACTTACTCCCACTCCCTCTGAGTGTGAGAGTGATGATAGTGACTAGGCTAGGAGAGCCTAGGACTTTATTTATGTCATGGTCTTTTTTGATATACTACATTTTCTTTTTTGGACTCCAATAATGCCGAGTTAACTATTACATTTCTTATTTAATCGTGCATGCCCATTGCCACTAAATCATGTTAAAACTTTAAGTTATTAGAAATCTTGATCTTGTCAATGATTCAATGGATTATGGTCATGACCTCATAAGGCATGCTTTTTCTTTAATGTTACATGTATGACTAAGTATAAGGAAATCATTGTCCATGGATGCAATCAATAATGTATTGTAGACTTGTAGTTTTAAATTTTGTTTGGTAATTACAGATTGGTTATATGATTTTGGTACTTTTGTTTTCTTGATTGTACGCTATTATAGTAGTTAAGTTTGAAGGCGCAAATTTGAAATTTCAGATTTGGGCCCCCAAATTGGAGGGGAAAATTGTACTTCCTATCTCCAATTGAAAGCCCAAATCTAAAATTTCAGATTTAATCCCCCAACCTTCCGATTTTATGTATATAATCGTTTCGGTCCATCATTTCGTTAGCCACCTCCCGATGTTTAAACGTTTCATTCCAAAATGAATCGTTTCAGCAACGTTTCGTTTCAACAGTGAAAACTCCCCATAGATACTTGATCCCAGCTCCCAGGTTAACATGACCCAAGGTGAGACTGTCATGTGCATACACATGTACATGCTAATCCCAAGACTAATCCCAGAAGGGCAACATATAAAGATCAGATTAGAACCATATATAGGAGCTCTACAACTTTATTGGCATGGAAAGGTGGTGGAAGAACCAGGAGGCTGTTGGCCAGCACTGTAGGGGTTTGTTCCTATCGACTGCAACAAGATGGATTTATGGGTCCAAGGACCTAGCCGACAGCAGGTCGGCCAGTCCACCCATGTTCCCAAGGCCTATTTAAGGCAATCGCTTAGCTCATTGTAGTCATTCAGTCCTCTATGGGCTAAGTCATAGATTAGACACTAGATTACGTATTCCTACCTTTTGATAGGGCAGCAAAAGGCTTGCCATGATGTACACCTTTTTGTACTATATGAATACTAAAACTCGGCTCTCTCTCTCTCTCTCTCTCTCTCTCTCTCTTGCGTTTGTTCCAAGATGGTGTTTAGGGTTGAAAGAAGACTCCCAAGGCTTCCACATGTTACAGCAACATAGCAACTATGCACGCTTCCAAGTAGCCTTGACCTCAAACCGTCCCTTCCATTTGATCAAGTACTCCTAATAGGTGGTATTCAAAGTGCTTAGTATGCTAATCTAGAACCACTTCATGTTCTAATGGAATATATAGGCCGTGCCCTCACGATTAGGGATCTCTTCCATTGGAATAACCTCATCACCCTCTTGCAAACAATCTTTCAAACTACTACTGCTTGGGTTTATCCACTAAAGGCAAAGTCAAATGTATTCATATGCTTTCAACACTTTATGTCTATGACTGACAATGAGACAAATCTGCAAAGCTCCTTGTGGAAAAAGATAGGGTTCTTACTGTCGCCATTTGGTCCATCTCCATTTCTAGAGCCACTTCTATGGGATTGTCACTCCATAGAGCAGCCAGATTTGTACCATGTTCACATGTGGCCAGGCTAGTGCCCCATGTGAAAGGGTCAGTTATCTTGTGTCACATGGACGGAAACCAGTTTTGTGCCACCCGTGTGTGACCAGTATTGTGCCATATGGACGGGAGCCTGTTTGCTGCCACCCGCGTATGACCAAGATTGCGTCTTATCCATGGGACTGTCACTCTATGGTAGGACTGATATTTGTGCGGACCTTGTCTATGGGATTGTCACTCCATAGAAAGGCCCGTGCCAGGATGTGTGTTTTGCCTATGGGACTGTCACTCCATAGAAAAACTACTTCACATTTCTATCGCGCTGATTTTGTGCCCGACAAGAAATCCTTGTACAAGTTTCATGAAAGGGAGATTTCGTCCATTACATGTGCACATGCATTTGTGTTTGTATGCATAAACTCGTTTTTGCATGACTTGTTTTCGTGTGTTTGCCTGCTATGACGTGCCAGTACTCTGGACGGGGACGCCCCTAGTGTACCGTGGGTTTGTTGTTTGTTGACGAGTTGTTGTGGCGTATGAACAGACGGTAAGTATTGCCCTTGTTGGCCTTTTCAAATGTAAAATTCATAAAGTCATGTAAACCTTAATGTTTATAAGATTGGATGTTCACACACATTTAAAATTTTGCCCGAACACTTTCTAGTGTGGGTGCCCATGAGCTAACCTTAGATTAAAGTTGAATAATATTTAAAGTATCTATTGCATGGGCAACTTCTCTTTCCCCACACGTGGAAGATATTGAGGGGAGTGGTTGATGAAAGGGAGGCGACTACAAAATTTGGGACAAAAGTTGATTTTTGGGAGCTGTTTTTGTACCCGCCTCCTATGCTGCACACGCATGTTGTACCTGCATCTGTACCTACCGGCAGAGCTGTACATGCTTGCTGTACTTGCACCTGTACCTGCCTGCAGAGCTGTACACGCCTGCAATACTTGCACCTATACCTGCCTACAGAGCTGTACCTCTTGTACTTGCATCTATACCAACGGTACCTGCAATACTTGTTGTACCTGCATCTGTACCAACGATACTAACTGTACCTGTTGTACCTGCATCTGTACCAACAGTACCTGCAATACTTACTGTACCTATTGTACCTGCATCTGTACCAACAATACTGGCTGTACCTGCAATACCTGATATACCGGCTATACCTGTTGTTTGCACCCATTAGGAGTACAACAAAAAGAGAATGATCTTCTCTGCTGAGATTTGAATTAAAACCTTTGCCAGGTATTTGTCTCTATATTTTATTTCAAATTCAGATAAAAATTAAAGTTAAATGTTGTTACTACAAGCTTTGTGTAGACAAGCTTCACCTCTAGCTGCCTTCACCATGGAAGGCCACCGAGATAGTGGATTTCCCTGACCGCCCCCTCACCATTAGAGGAGCCAATGAAGGTCATGTCATAGTCACAGGGGATGGAGGGAACGGACCCTTGGAACGGGGGACGCCGTCCCGGGAACACTGTGGGACGGGGACGGACGGACGTCCCCAGCTGGGCATCCCTCACAAGGTACGGCATTCTGGGGACGGATCCAAGAGGGGACAGTTGTGGGGGACGGCTGCATGGGAACGCCCCAGGTTACTGTTTGGGCAATGGTCACATTTTTTACCCTTTTTTTGCCGTTTGGGAGGGGCTTTTTGTGGGCCTTTAGCCTTGGCCCATAGGCCTTGAGCCTTTGAGGCTTTGGGCCTTGGCCTCTCTCTTGCCTCCCTCCCTATAAGAAGACACACATACACACACACTGTCACCAACCTAGATATTTCCCAATATGAAAGGGGTCTAGTGGACTCCAGGATGTCTAAATATTAGGAAAACAAGCTTTGGGAATGGGGGATTACCCTAGGATACAAAGGACCACACTCCTAAAATTTAGAAGAATTGCTATTTTTGGCCCGACTCTGATGGAAATTCTATTCGCATCATTACATCTGGAATTGAGCAGATACCAAGAGTTGGCAAAGTGCCTATGACAGAATATCTACTAGTTGGGATATTTTTAGAGGTAAAGATTATGGGAGCCCATCTCTTAGATTGGGACATGTGACAAGAAAGTGGATCAAAGTGAGACAAGTGGCCTCACACTTGTCACTTCAGCTATTGTGTGGCTCTCCACTTGTCATTGTAGCCTTCTCGGGGAGGGGGGGCATTCCGGCCTCTATGCGGTGTCACATGTGCAAGCTCCATTTTCAACATTTGTGGATGTTTTGTCCAGCTTTATGTTTTATACAAAGTGATGATGGATATGTGTTAAGGTTGTGGCCATGTTTAAATGTTTTAATATGCATTGATGATATCAACAAGTGTGTCAAAGGCCCTAGTCCCCCTGGGCGTCGCGAGTTACATTGGTATCAGAGCATAAGCTTCCTTGGAAGCGGAGGCTTCCCTTTATCAATAAGAAAGAGAAAAGATCTCAAGTGGGGACCACACTTACCATCATTGCTATTAAGCATGGCCAACCACTTCAGTGCCTATGAAGCAAGAGCATGAGCAATAGACAGCTTGGTCTAAGGATTTATGAATTCACAACATTTATCTTGGAAGTATGAAGTTGGCTTTATGTGCACACGTTTAGCACTCTTTCCATATGGATATTGTGGATTATATTATCAAGCTTACAAGCAAGCTATATGGAGATATATCTCGGGATATCTTAAGGATATGGTGAGGAGATATTTCTTTTGGCTTCATGACTAACCTGGCAAAGAAAAGCTATGTATACTTTGAGTTTGCAAAGTTGCTGCTTTTGTTATTCACTATGAAGTGTTTTTGTTGTTCACTAATCCTTGTATAGCCATGCAAGGAGAAAGGTGGTGTTGTTTGCCTTGAGATGGTTTCAGGGAAAGATTGTTTATGGCTCCCTTTATTAGGATGGATTATATCTATGGAGATTTCTTTCTTGGACGAGATTTATATAGATATTGGGCTTCACAAGCAATTTCTATAGACGAATCTGTCCAAGTTTATAGAGAGAGAAATCTTTGGATATCTCATGGATATGATGCTTTTATGGATAAAGTCCACCTCTACTCCAAGGTGTGTGGTTAGCACGGAGTATGTGGTAAGAGTTATGGTATACAGGTCTATGGATTCCTGGACTTCTTTTCTAGGGATTTGGATCTATCCTCAGGTTTATGGATTATTCTTTTTGGCTTCCTTTATTTGGGATGCATTGGACTTATGAAACTCATGGTTCACATACCCTGTGTAGTGTTCTCTTGTCCTACGTGCTCTCTTGAAGATTATTTCTACCGTGTGTGGGTGGAACAATAGAGAGCAGATGGAAGGGAACATGGACACTTCAGAGGGTAGTGTCGAGCACAACATACCATGTGTAGTGTTCTCTTGTCCTACGTGCTCTCTTGAAGATTGTTTCTACCATATCTGGGTGGAACAATAGAGAGCAGATGGAAGGGAACATGGGCACTTGAGTGTGAGTTGGTGGCCGAAGTGCCTACAAACTATTGGTGGCCGAAATGCCTATAAACTATGTGTAGCAGAAATGCTTATGGAACACCAGGCTATCTATGCCTACGAGTGATTGCTTTATCTTGTTACTTGAGCCCACCTCTCATCCAAGGTGTGTGGTCAGAGTACCAACACGGAGTGCAAGTGGTAAAGTGGACATGATACCTGGTTGGCACGGGACTTATGTCTATACCAAGGGTCATGTGGACCGATGCCTTGTTGGCAGGAGACTTAATTTGTCTCGCCCATTTACTTGGGACATGGATTATGATATCTGGACTTATGGGACTAATTTGTCTCGCCCATTTACTTGGGACATGATTATGATATTTGGACTTATGGGACTGTTTTGTCTTGCCCATTTATTTGGGACATGGATTTATTTATTTTTAAAGCCATATCAGAATCACTATCTCCCCATACAGAGGCCAAGAGGTTCATTGTTCATCTCACCATGCATGTGGATTCATGTTGGGATTGTGAGAGGGCAATTCAATGAACACTCCACCATACACGTGGATTTGTGTTGCGATTGTGGAGTGAGTGTTTCATTGTTTCCAAACCATGCTACAGCCTGTGTTCCGGCTTGGTAGCCTCGTGTTGGGTTGTGTTATGGCATTTGTATATGGATAATCCGGTATCTCCCGTGGGGAGAGTAAGGCCCTCAAAGCTTGTACATGATATTATTCTCCTTGGGTAATAAAATACTCCAAAGGGGGGGGGGGGGTCGGCCCATTCCGGCCTCTATGCGGTGTCACATGTGCAAGCTCCATTTTCAGCATTTGTGGATGTTTTGTCTAGCTTTATGTTTTATGCAAAGTGATGATGGATATGTGTTAAGGTTGTGGCCATGTTTAAATGTTTTAATATGCATTGATGGTATAAACAAGTGCGTCAAAGGCCCTAGTCCCCCCCGAGCGTCGCGAGTTACACATACACACACTCCCTCTCACACTTCAAGCTTTAGCTTCACACACACACACTCTCTCCCTCAAGCGGCAAGCCTCAAGGGCCAAGGTCTCAAGTTTCAAGCTCTCACACAAGCAAGCTGTAGCATCTCAAGACACACACTCTCCCTCACACACACACTCTCTCAAGCTTCACACACACACACACACCCTCAACCTCAAGTTCTCCCTCAACTTTCAAGGCTCAAGCCTCACTCACTCTCTCTCTCTCTCTCTCTCTCAAAAGCTATCAAGTGACAAGGAGGCATCCATCATCCATGGCATCCTCCTCGTGGCAGTGGCTCTTCAAGTTCCAACTTTCCGTAGAAGGACGACGGGATGGACATGGTGGGATGAGGTCAATCACACCCCATCCCCTCATGGAGGTGGTGCACAACCATGGACATGCAAGCTTTGCCTGTATAGGTGAGTGGGTGGTACTGACAAAGTAATTTTTAAGTGTTCCTAACCCCGTCCCCATTCCCTACATATGGCCGTCCCCGTCCCATTCTCATTCCCCTCCCCGTCCCGCGTTACCGTCCCCCGTCCCTTGTGACTATGGGTCATGTGGGTATGAGGAAGAACAGGGAGCAAAGCTAACCTGGGAGCACCAAGCATTTCTCTCTCCGCGGTGCTTCACCTTGCCACGCATTAGTACGGGCGTGCCTGTTGGTGCACGGTCCCGGAAGACTAGTGAGGGCAGGTGTTCACCCAGTGAAGGTGGGAGACTGCCTGTGATTTGATCTACTACGACAGATGATTCTTCATCGACAAAATCTTGTTGTATTTCATTGTTCTCACTCCATGTCATGGAGAAATCTAGCCATGAGGCATTAACACTTGTACATACAAATACTCCAAGAAATATAAACTGTATTGAGGGGGGAGGCGGCCCTTTCCGGCCCCAATGTTGGTGTCAAGTGTTCTTGGTCATTTACAATTTTAATGTTGTTAATAATGTCCATTGTTGGAATTAGTTAAGTGATCTAAAAATGTGTATTTTGTCTTCCGATTTGTAGGCCTCCTGTAGGGAGCGGTTACAGTTACCATAGTCAATAGAAACAAGAAACAAGAATGGAAACGTTCGAGGAATGAAAGCGAGGAAACGAGTTTTTAGGAGTGGAAACCGCCATTTCCTATGACAATATCACTTGGGAAACGAGAAACGGCCATGGAAACGGATGGGAACCTGAAACGGAGAAATGTGTTTCTAGGGACTAAAACGGCCGTTTCCTTTACCTATTCCTGAAGAACGCTTTCAAGATATCTCGATGGATTTTGTGACGAACCTACCTCCCAATCCAGGTATGCATAATACCCAATGTTTGACGATTGTTGGTCGTTTAAGCAAATTTGTTATGCTTATTCCTTGTAGGGCTAACGTGATAGTTAAAGACGTTGCTAGGTTGTTTATTCGGCATTCGTACCCCATAGTTGGCATACTTAGGACCACTGTGTCGGATTGAGATCCCAAGTTGACTAGTCATTTCTGGAGGGCATTATTTGATAACTTTGGGACTAAGTTGAATTTTTCTAGTGCATTCCACCCACAGACGGGCAGCCAGACTCGATTTACAATCAATTGGCATTCGACGTGCTAAAGTGTTATGTTCACAACCAACAAGGTAAGTGGGAACAATTTTTGCCTTTAGGTCAAGCTATGTTGAATGACTCTTTTTCTTCAGCTATTGGCAAGACTCCATACGAGATAGCATTTGGAAGACCGTTCCAATCTTTTTTGACCGGGATAACAGATTGACAGAGTCTTACCAAGAGATTTTGGCGTCTCTAAAAGACAGGTTGGCTACTAAAGGACAAGAGACCTACATTCAAAACCAACAAGAACAAAAGAGATGTGATCTTCTCGGAAGGAGATCGGATATATCTCACAATAATGAAGCAAAGGTTAAAACATGTGGACAAGAGATGGTCAAAGTTCTCGTTTCAGAGCTTCGGACCCTTTCCCATTCTAAAGAAGATTAATGAGGTTTCCATGAAGCTGAAGCTACCTCCTAGTTAGACCATGCATGATGTGTTCCATGTCAATCGGTTGAAGCCTTATATTGGACCTCCTCTCTCCGATGTCCACAATGACCAAGAACCAAACATAGTGGACGAAGCTGAAGTGATGGTTCCAAAACAAATCCTCTTACATCATTTCAAGCACGGCTCCTCCCGCCGAAAAGAAAGACAGCTCCTTACGACAAGTCGAGACCAAGGGACACATGAAGCGGTGTGGCTTAACAAGAACTTCTTTGAAGATTATTCGGCATTATTGACGGACTACTTGGAGGAAGTTCCATCAACTTTAGCAAAGGGGATGTCATGTGCATCACACGCTTGGATGCCATGCGGCCATATCTATACAATCAGGTGCAAGACCTCGAGTGGAAACCAGTCCCTTGAGAGCCCCAATCCGAGATGAGTCAGCCAAGTTCCACTCTCAGCGTCCAAGGTCAGGTGTCGTACATGGTCTTGGTCAAATCTGCAAGTCCCGCACATGTAATAGTGCCAATCCGTACAGACCCTCTAGAATGATGATAATTGTTCCAGGTATTCGGCTTGTAGCCAGATGGCAAACACCTGAGAAGCACATGTAGTTGCATGTAGGTTTGCATGGAGTGTAGGGTAGGGTGGAACCCTACCCTTTGGGCCATGTGGAGCAGCCCATGTGCCATGGCTTTGGCCCATGAAGCCCCAAAGCATGTGTGGCCAGCCGTTATAGGGCATAAGCCTTGATGGCCAGCCTCTAGGAGGCAAGGGGCCAGTCGGCCAGCCCCTAGTGGGCATGGACTGGCTGTCGGCCAGGCCTAGAAGGCCTGGACAGCCAATCGGTCAGCCCCAAAAGGCCTTACTAGCCAGGCGGCCAAGCCATGGGCAGCAGCCAGAACAAGGCGGCCAGCATAATGTGAAAGGCATCTATTAAAAGCTGATAAAACAGGTCATGGGCTGTTAATAAACAGGCCAAACCTTCTAGAACCCACCAACCACCATCTAGGAATACTATATAAGCATGGGCTTAGTCAAGAGTTAATTCGTCTCATAATTCACAAAGTGCTGAAGTGATCCAAGGGTCAGGACAGCCAAAGGGAGCATAACGCAAAGGTGAACTTGAAGGTCAAGAACCAGGTCATCTTCAGGCTGAAGGTTTACAGCCAAGGTCCATGGTTATTAGATAGAGTTTTACTACAAGCATGTTTGTTGCTTGCAGCTTTATATCCATCCACTCTTGTTGATCCACCATGAATTAGAGAGGTGCATAAAATTCAACAACCACGCAAAAGTATGAGGAGCTCAGAGGGTTGGAGATGGTCACCAATAAGGGGTAGATATAACAAGCTTCAGCTTTTGCAAAAGCCCAGCTCACACAAGTCAACTTTCAGCCCATGCTTCACGCATGCAAACTATTGTGAGCATGCACCCAAAAAAGCAAGCTTATCCCCGACTTAACAAGTGGCCATCTCTTCTCCCCTTTTTTTAGCATACAATTCACTTATGCCCAATTTAACTCCACACACATGCTTTTTTTAGACGCCCATGCATCCTTGTAGTGCACCCAAGCCTTCTAGTGTTTTCCAACCCTCAGGCCGTCTAAGAAGATTCAATTTATTTGGCCAATGCCGCAAAATAATCATGGTGTCAAATCATTTTTGGGACTTTGTGCATCTTTGACAGAGGTTTTAAAGTCAACACGCACTTTTTGGTAGTAAGATATTCACTTTTTGGTAGTAAGATATTGCTCCTCACACCTTTGATAAGTTAAAGGTCGCTTTAACAACAACTCCTCTAATAGCAACTCCACATCCAAATCTTTCTTCTGAGGTCATGACCAATGCATCTAACATTGTAACTCTTGACAATTATAAGCATTCAAAAATTCAATTGTTTTATCCAATGTATAATAAAAAATTCTTGGCAATTGTTTATGCTTATTAAGCCTAAAAACATTATCTTTTAGAAGCAAATTTTGTTGTGAAGACAGATCATCATTTTCGGAAGTATATTTTTACTCAACCGGTTATGAATGCAAGACAAGGAAGATGAAGTAAGATCATCATTCTCGGAAGTATACTTTTACTCAACCAGTTATGAATGCAAGACAAGGAAGATGAATCATAATTAGAGACTAGTTTAGGACAAGATAGAACTTAAGAGATGTTTAAGGGGAAAGCTGAGTGTGTTGCATTGATAGTCAAGGCCTTCTTAAATAGGGCTTGAAAAGGTACGAGTGAAGAGGTACATCCCCAATGTAGGATTGTGACTCTTAGACGAATAGTTATGTTTTTTAAATGAGCAGTTGTGTCTCTTGGATAAGACATGTCCTTCCATAGTAACCCTTGCAATGGGTTGTGTTCTCTCAAGACACCCTTCCACTAATAATCGGAGGCATTGTGCTAAGAGCATCGACAACCACATTAGAAAGGCCAAGAACATATCAATAGTCACATGGAAGTTTGCCAAATACTCCATTCACCAAAACTCACAAACAAATAAGTTGAAACAAAGCACACACCCAAAAAAGCAAGAATGTGCGGAGAGGGAGAGACGGGTGTAGCAAAAGACTCACAAACACAATCACACACAATAATCCTAATCTAATCTTTGTGTTATGTACCGAAAATATGTACAACTGATTGTCTAAAATAAAAGAAATCGATCAACTATCCTAATCTCAGTCGCAAGTTGCTGTAGATCCTGTTGATCTGCTGACACACACACTGGCTGCAGATCAGTCCCTTGCTATGTACGTCACACATCACCTGCTGGACTGTGCACATCAATAGAGACCCTTAAAAATATGATGATGATGAATGTGAGAGCTGGGGTACTTCTTTACAGAGCCCATAATGCTTGTTGCCTGGTTTATAGAGTGTTGTGGGCTTGTCTAGTATCTACTATATTATTCAAACCTATTTTAACCTTATAATAAGATCGACTGTTCCACATGTGGGTACCTGGTGCCCAAACCTTCTATCCACCAGCACAACTATAGCCCACTCTGTTGACACTGCCTGCCAGCCTGTCCGACCTGGCTGCCTGCTCCTGGCTGGGATTGGCTGCCCACACGTACCTTGGCTGCTGTACACTGCTGCCTTTACCAGCAGGTAGGTCACAACGAAAATGCTACCACCGCATCTGACCAAGTCTAACAATTCCGAGTCTTTTCATAATTCTTTCCCTACCTCCAACACTACTTCAGGAGCTCTACCCAAAAAAATTTCGTTTCAATAGCACTAGTTTAGTTACCCAGAAAATTTCTTTTCGATAGCAATTTGGTGAAGCACTATATATTCCTCATGAACTCCCTTGCAGGCATACAGCATGCATACCCCCACCCCTCCCCCCCCCCCCCAAAAAAAAAAAAACATCCCAAAAGAAGTTTATAGAAAAAGGAAAACAAGCTAGCTATGTCTTCCTATCACACAAAGCAAATGAGGACGCTAACCATGGAGAGACCACAACATGACCACTTGCAACCTCTACCTCACCCGCTGTGTTTGGGCACCCAGACAAGAATGAAGAGCCTGTTATTCTGGATAACCTGATCCTAGGTAACTTGAAATGCGAAGCACTGCCTATGTTAAATGTTCTCAGAGAAGAGTGGTCCACAATCCTAGCAGCATACAGTAATTTGATATGAACAATCAAGGAGTGCTTACCAATCCCACATGCTTCTGCAACTTTGCAAGCAGAGAATCTTCTGTGTTTGGATCCTTCCTGCAAAAAATGTTAATACAAGATAATAAGAATTCAGGTCGATTAAAGACCTTAAATCTCATCTTCAAGGACCCAGATACCTCATCAGAAACTTAGGCTTTCCTGATCAGACCAAAGATTGTGTGTCTGTCACTGTTAGAGTTTCCTCATCAAATATAATACTTCCATCGTCCAGAATCAGGGTTCTCAAAGACTTCTGCATTGAATTAAAGGTTTATGCCCAAGATTATGTGCATGAGAGTTGAGGTTTCATCATCGGGTCCTACTTCAGAATTAGGATTTTTCATCGGGCTTGCATTCATCGCTGTTAAGATACTATTTCTTGTGATGCACATAAGGTGGATTGATTAGGAAACCCCGTATCTGTTGTTGGACAAGTCTGAGGCTAAACCCTGATTAAGAGCCTCAATCCTAATTCTGATACAGAGGATCCTCAACTACGGAGGGACATATGGTCTTTGGCCAACAAGATCCTTGGGCCTGATGTAGAAATCTCAAACCTCGTGCAGGCATTGTCGTTAAAAAACCCTGATTCTGGTGTTGAACTTGATAAGGAAAACCCAACTCAATGCAGGAAAACTGTGTTTGGCAAAAAAAACTCTAATATTAATGCAGATGCATTGATAAGGAAACCCTAGTTCGGAGGTGAGACCTGATATGCAGCATGAGCGGATTATTCTATTGATGCAGCTGAACTGATGAAAAGAGCCTGATTCTGAAAAGCAGAAAGCAGAACCTGATGAGGGTAGCCGGGTTCCAGATGCAGACGGCGCCATCAGCAAGGCCACATGCGAGCAGACCATAGGGAGACTCTTCGCTTCCCGCTCCGGTGGTACCCCATGACAAACTATTAAATTTCTCGCTGGAAGAGTAAGAACTTAGCAGGTCGAGGTCAGAGTCGGGGCTAGAGAAATCGATCTTGAAGACATCCAATGAGGCCGTGGCGCTGAAGGAGGCATCTATGGCGCCCGCCAACGTCCCTGTGGCCAAAACATCTGGGACTGTTGGCGCGAAGGCCACAGTGGCAGATCTGGCCACAGTCTTAATGGCCGCCATGGTCTGCACAGATCTGTGTTTTTCTGTGAGACAAAGCACTATAGTGTATATACAGGAGGAAAGAAAAAGGAGATGAATGAGAGAACTTCAAGTGTTCAGCTCTCTACTTTCAACCAATGTAAGATCAGAAAAAATGGTTCTGTTACATGAAGTAGAAGGCTAGTATGTATCCCTTTCACACATGCACATGAATACTCATTTGGTTGACTTAGCGACGCCTAGTTAGATTGTGTGTAGTTCGCAGTATCGTCGATGACACCGCAATAAAAATAAATACTTGTGATGCTAGTGTTGTTGGTATCATTTCTTGTCTACCATACTAGTGCGGTGCTAGTGATATTGGTAATATGCCATGCTAGATGATTGGTTTTGTGGGTGGTTCCCATGTTCATATTGATGTCACTAGTCAAGCATTCGTATTGGGATTAATTGATAGATTTCAATTGATTTGTGATAGCTAATACACTTCAATCTCCTGATGAATATAGGTGATTAAGATGGAACAATGCGAGATTATACCAGCTGAGGTGTCTCTCAATTGAGGATTGGTGAATGGTGCGCAAAGACTCGTTAAGGTGTTTTGCAAAGTATTTAGATCTATTATGCTTTTGATTTACGCCTGATTTTTTGGGCGATTGCAATAGCAATGTGTATGGATGAAGCTATTGTTGACTTCAATGATCAACTACATCCAAAGAATGGCTATCGTGACTTTAAATCTCTTCAAACTTCTTAAGGTTAAAGCCCCAAATAAGTAAGCCACCAGCAAATCGGCAACACTACTGGCACACCAAACCTCCCCTAGCTTCTCCCACCACAACCACCCGACACTTCACGTCAAGCAACCAACATCCAAACCAAAGCCCTAGAGAAGTAAGCCATCGACAAACACCCAACGCAACCCCTAACAACAAATTCAACACATTGACACATCCGCCACCACCGGCACAGCTGCCAAATCCAACAATCTGACGTCCTCAAAGCCACTCACCAGCAAAGTTCCAAGTCCTCCCTGTAAAAAAGAAGACCGAGATACAAACACACCAACACCGAAGGTGGCACATCTGCAAGTAACCAGCCGATACACCACCAAAACTAACACCAGGAACAAGGCAAAACCTTTGCTGAGCGAGAAGAAGACCTCATCCGACTGCTTCCCAGCAACAAGCACGATGATCAACACAATATTGGCATCCCCGTTCTTCTTGGCAACTAGTAAGTAATTGTAAAACCTTTCACCCTCCTACTGATTGTGGCTCCCCATTGAGGAGGGTAGAGCCGGTCCCATGCCAACACCTTGCATCCTTGCCTTCGAACCAGTTATCTTGTCTCGTCTTCTTTATCAAGTCTTGTTCTTGCTCAGTCCAGCCCTCTTCCCATCTATAAATCACAATTCTGATCTTTGCATGCTTACAAGGGCTACTAGCTTCTATCCACGTGCACATCATGCTTGGACTTTGTGAAGATGCCCAAAGGAAATTCCACCATCTTGCCCAATCAAATGGGCATCCCAATTGTGGTCTATGGAGCCGTCGAATTCATACACCCAAACAGAGATCTTCACACAAAATGGTGATTCAATCAACCACGCTTTACATCTCCCTCCAGGCACAACACTTACCTACATCCATGCTAATCAAGTGAGGTAAAGGTGCCCAAAAGGTCAAAGCAATGCCATATGCCCAAGGTTAGTATTATCCGGCAATTCCAAATTTCACCCCACATCCCAAGCTGTAGCTCTATAATGCGTCCCTTCTTTCCGACGGCATCGTCATGCTTCAAGCAAGCGAGCTAAATAGCCACCAATGTTTCAAAAAGAGACTTAAGAAGCACTTGAATCCATTCGGCCATGTCTAACATGCCACTCATAGTTGACGGTTTACAAGTGGAAGCCACCCATAGTTCAACTAGGGGTGTCTCGGCCATGTCCAACAAGCCACCCATAGTTGATGGTTTACCAATGGAAGGTTTGTCTGTGTCTATGTGCCAAGTGCCTCATTCACACCCATCTCATGGACAGCCCAACCTCATTCACACCCACCTTATCGGCTAGCCTCATTACACAAACAACCAATCCCTTATCTCAAGCCATGTGTAAGAGTGGAAGAAAGAAGAATGCAAAGTATCATAGAAAGCAAAGTGTTATAGTTTTTATCGGAAGAAACTTCTTCATGGGCACACCTTTTGCCCAATGCCCATGCATGCCACCTACAATATATACACAGGCTCTACATGTTATAGGCACATAGGCATTGTTCAGTCATGCACCTACATTAAATCTCATCACCTCTCTGGATGGGGGGACCAGGCATCTTCACAAAGTCCAAGCATGATGTGCACGTGGATAGAAGCTAGTAGCCCACACACAAACAAATGTGCCTACAACTAACCTCATCAACACCAACCCTCCAAGTACATCTATGGATGGAGGACTATGGTAGACGGTGCAAGCCTGGCCCATGGTATGACCCATCGCTCAGAGAACCCTCGACCTTACAGGTAACTCCACCAAGCTTCAAAGCATGTAGCCTTTGCTTTGAATCCACTTTATTACCAACATAACCTCGCCCCAATAGCTGGCAGTTTGGCCAATGAAGAAGCCTCATCACGTAGCGAGATTGGGATACACTCTCATGTTGTTCTAGTAATTGCACATTTTTCACCAGAAAGAACCCATTGATAAGTAAATTTTTACCTTCTATAATAATTATCATAAGAGCTTAAGATTTACTATTTGTGGGGGGAAATTTTCACCAGAAAGAACCCATAGATTTACTAATTGCACATTTTTCACCAGAAAGAACCCATTGATAAAGTAAATTTTTACCTTCTATAATAATTATCATAAGAGCTTAGGATTTACTATTTGTGGGGGGGAATTTTTCAAATAGGAGGTGGTGTTTGATTTCATCACTATCGAACTCCATTTATCTTGTTCACAGTTCTTTTAAACCCAGAAGGTACGTGTGTAGCTAGGATATAAGGATATTTTAAATTCTTTTTTCCAACCCACCGGTGCCTGGAGACAAGCACTTATAACTAGATGCTTAGTTGGATCCTCTATCGAGGGAGTGGTCTCCTTCAATGTGTTTGGTTCATTAATTGGGTGCTTTGCCATTGATTCTTCCTTCATCCACATCTAATGATAGTAAACCATATTGAGGATTGGTTATAGTTGCCTCTTCAACCGAGTAGTAAAACAACAACTTTGTCTTGGGGTACAATTAGTTTGACTATCTGATCATCCTAGTTGATAGCGCATTTATTACAAGCCATCTAATATGACATAGTTAAAATACCCATGTAGCTTGTTGTACGACCATTAAAAGAAGATACGACCAAGTTTGTTGATTGAAATTGTGGTCTACCTAAGGTTTCCCACACTTCGTATGCCATTAAGCTCTCATCCACCCCCAAGTCTAAAAGATCTAGAGATTGGACAATTTGCAATTGGGTTGGAAATCCCTGCCAAACCATATTGGTTCAATTTCTTCTTCTATCTCTTCAGAGGTTGGAGAAACTGTTTTAGTTTTATTGATGTAAATATTGTTTCTTCTAGCCTAGTTTTCTCCTCTCGTATCTTTGCTTCTTTTAGTTCCAGTTTCTTCATTTCTAATTTATCTAATTTTCTTTATTTTATAGAATGGATTTCTCTCAACAGGTTCTAGATTAAGGGTCCATAATATTTTCTCAGCTTGCTCCCATTCTTATAGGAGAGTGAAATAGAATACCATCCAAAGTTTCAAGTCTTGCTATGCCAAAGTGTTGAACTCTAAAATTATGAAGGGTCCTAAACCCAACAATTTCATCTTTTGTTTGTTTTTCTTGACTACGTACATGAGTACTAGGTCACCCTCATTAAATTCCCATTTGACCAAGGTGATCAAACCATTTCTTTCTGCTAAGCTTCTCAACATAAAGCACATAGGTTGCTCATAGCCTTGTTTAATACAAATGCTCGAGATGGGTTAACCTCTTTGAAAGTTCATGGCTTGTTAGCCTTGCACTTATTGCAACTCAGAGAGATCACATTATGAATTCCATAGGTATTACAGCTTCCAATCCATAGGCTATTCATAGCCTTGTTTCATTCAATTGCTTGAGCTGAATTAATCTCTATGAAAGTTCATGACCTATTAGCCTTGCACGAATAAACTAGAACGATTTCATTCTGTAGAGGTTCTTGTTGGAATTTAGCCAAAAGGAACTTAACATTGATGAAATGAGTTCCCTTGTTGCTTGCTAGTTCAAGTGTGCATCCATATCTTAAGATAATGTACTCGTAAAGAAACTTAGCCGAAGTCCATGCATCAGCTTCTTTGATAGTGTCCTTGGTCCTTCTTCCCATTTAGTATAATAGCAAGTAGCTACACTGATATACCTTACATGGGTAGATTTTGCTTCAGGGCTAATTGGACCGACAAAGTTTAAACCCCGTTTTTTAAAAACTTGTAAGGACATTGTGTCGGCTAGAGGCATGCGATTCTTGTTATATGTGGACATTAAATTATTGGCATTCGTCACATCGTTTTACAAATTTAACAACGTCTCCAAATAAAGTAGGTCACCACAACCCTAATTGAAGAACCTTTTGGATATGGTTTTTACTTTAAAATGTCCACCAGCTATGCCAGATGAGTTGAAAATGGGAAGCTAGCCAAATACGCTTTTGAACTTTGTCCTTGGGCATGATTAATGGGTAGACAATTGGTTAAAAAGTGTATAATATCCAAGCTCTATTCAGGAACTAAGTCAACTTGAAAAAGGGAAGCATGGTCGTCGTCAACTTGAAAAGAGGAGTGTTAAGAAGATCATCATTAACTCCCATTGGAGGTTCACCATTTTACAACTCTTGAGAAGTGGTCATGGGTAAACCCCTTTTTGTATTGTAATATTGAAATCAAATTTCACGAGGATAAGGAGCAACCTGGTGATGCATCCATTTGTGCAAGGTTTGTTAATCAGGTAAAGAAGAGCTCGGTGATTAACAAGGAACACAAATTTGTTTGCCATAACAAGTAGTGTCTTAGAATTTTTACTGCATATACCATCCTAGCCCTTCCCTCTTAGTTGTTGTATAATTTTGCTCAGCATCGTTGAGTTGTCTACTAGCAAAACTGATAGGAAACTCCATATTATGTTCTCTAATTTGTGCTAGTATACACCCTATAGAAAATGTTAATGCATTAAGTGGACATGAACTCACACAAGTGCTCTCTTGAGTTTCTCGTAAGAATCTTGGCACTCATTAGTCCAAACAAAGATAATTAAAAGGCGGTACAAAGGATGGGCAATACTAATATACATAAAAATGGACTATCGATAGTAATCAACATGTCATATAAAACTCTATACTTCCTTTGCATTAGTTAGAGTGGTAATTCTAAAGTTACTTTAGTTGAAATACCATTCTTTGACACAATATACCCTAGGATCACACCATGTGTTAAGGATTCAAAGAGATTCTATAGAGCCTATATATGAGAAATTACCTTTCTCACACGATCCAAATGCTCTTTTAAAAGAGATGCTATATGTAGGTCATTCATAAAGATCTTAAGAAATTCCCTTGAAGGTTATGTACATATTAATCTTTAGAAGGCTACACATTAATCTTTGAAAGGTTGCTAGGGCATTAGTTAAATCAAACTTTATAACTTTGTGTATAAAGGGGCCCCATTCTGTAATAAAATATGGCTTGTGTGGGTCCATAGGGTTAATCTTAACCTGATTATAGCCAGAGAAGCCATCCAAGAAGTTGGAAGCTTCTTTACTCTTTCTAAAACATGTTCCTATAAACATAAAGGATAAATAGACTTTTACAGTAGCAACATTTACTTTATTGAGATCTACACTCAATTTGAGTTTTTCATTCTTTTTTAGGTATCACCACAATGGGGAATCATATGTTTCCAAACCTCAGGTGGAACTTCCTTCATGTGCATATACTTCTGCCAAACACATATTTGAATTCTTAGGATCTTCAATGGACTCTCAGCAAGATCAACTCCCTTAATCTCAGCAACTCCTTCAAAGGATGGTCTATAACTATCATCCTTAGTCCTAGCGTAGCTTGTTGACTTTTTAGCACTTGGTGTGCCGATTGTTGGAATTAGGGTTGCAGGAATGCACACACAACTTCAAGAAGATGAGGAAGCTTGAGCACAACACAGTAGTGTATTATGAGTGCCAAAAATGAAAGATAACAAGCCCTAGAAGATAATGGGCGTATATACAATGCACGGGGGAAAAAACCTCCTAGTGAGGGAAAAAGTGCCCCGGCGGTCCTAAGTGTGTTCACACACATCACTACTATAATATGGTAACAAATCCCCCCTGGAGTGATGCGGTGAACAAGAGCTAGCACTCATGTATAGGGAAGTGTCTAGCTATGTGGACGAATCCACAAAAGGGAGTAAGCCCAAAGCTTTGCGAAAAGCTTCGAACTTCTCACGAGGCAGAGCCTTTGTGAAAAGGTCTGCAAGGTTATCCTGTGTTGGCACATAAGCCAAACTGATCTCTCCTGCAGAGAGTCTCTCCCTGACATAATGGTAGTGCACCTCAATGTGCTTCGTACGAGCATGGAACACTGGGTTCCGCGCAACTGCCAATGCGCTCTGACTGTCAGTGAAGATGGTGGTGGCAGATGGCTGCCCAACACCCAAATCAGCCATAAGGCGTCTGAGCCACACACACTCAACCGTAGCTGTGAAAGCTACCCTGTACTCAGCTTCACAACTAGAAGTGGCCACAGTAGGCTGCTTCTTGCTCAACCATGATATGCATGAGCTTCCAAGCATGAAGCAAAAACCACTCGTGGACACGCGTGTGTCATAACAACCAGCCCAGTCAGAATCTGAAAAAACATGTAAATCTGGCGGCAATGATCCCCCCTTGGGATAAAACAACCCAAGATGCCGAGTACCACTCAAATAGCGAAAGATACGCTTCACTGCCTGCCAATGCTTAATGCCTGGGCTATGCATAAATCTGCTCACCTGTGAAACTGCAAACTGAATGTCTGGCCTCGTAATGCATACATAAATGAGGCAACCAACAGCTGTCTGATAGAGTGTGACATCAAAGTGATCTCCAGCATCATGAAGACTCAACTTCAAACCTGTCTCCATTGGAGTAGCAATAGGCTTGCAGTCTTCAAGGCCAAATCTCCGCAACAATGTTTCAATATACTTTGTCTGACACAAAGCAATACCTCCATCACATTGCTTAAATTGTATCCCCAAATAATGATGCAAATGCCCCAAATCTGACATCTCAAAAGAGGCATTCAAATCAGCCTTAAAATCAGCAATATGACTCTCATTTGGTCCTGTGAGCAGCATGTCATCGACATAGAGAGCAATGATTAGATGTACACCATCCACACGTTTAACATACAAAGTGCTTTCTGTTGGACTATTCTGAAACCCATGTGCAGTCAAATATGCATGTATTTTTTCATACCAAGCTCGTGGAGCTTGCTTTAAACCATATAAAGCCTTTTTTAACCTGCACACTTTGTTTTCCTGCCCTCTTTGAACAAAACCACGAGGCTGCGATACATACACCTCCTCATGCAAATCTCCATTTAAGAACGCAGTCTTTATGTCCAGCTGATGTACATTCCAACCATTATGAGCTGCTAATGCACAGATGCTACGAACAGTGGTCATACGACATGTGGGAGCAAAAGTCTCATCAAAATTAATGCCTTTCTCTTGAGCATAACCTTTTGCAACAAGCCTAGCCTTATGGCGATCCACTGTGCCATCAGGCTTACGCTTCAATTTGTATACCCACTTAGTGCCAATGGCCTTCTTGCCAGGGGGCAAGTCACATAAAGACCATGTACTATTCTTCATAATAGCATCGTATTCTGCTTGCATAGCAGCCATCCAATTTTCTGAACTTTGTGCCTCATCAAATGAAACAGGCTCACTTTCATCGCACATACTAGAAACAGCCAATGCATAACAATCTGACGCATAAGAGGCACCATGAGAGCCAGAACGAGTGCGACTAGACAAAGGGGCATCCAACTTGCTGTCACGCAAAGTCTGCACCAGCCATCTAGGCATGTTCCTAGAGCCCTCAATCTCTTGTCTCTCATCCTCAAGTGCATCATGCACATCTGCATCAGATATAGGCTGATCTGTGCCATCATTTAAAACCTGCATAGGCTGAAAAACTGCCTCATGAGGTATTGCACTTGACTGTGCACCACTGAAAAGAGGCAACAATGTATCATAGACATCACGTGAGCTGATATCTGTCTCCTTAGTACATGAAACCAAGGGCTGAACTGCATCTTCCACAAATACAACATCACGGCTAACCAAAATGCGCTTTGTCTGTGGATGATACAAACAATAGCCTTTGCTCTCAGCACTATATCCAACAAAAATACATTTGACAGCTTTGTCATCCAATTTTCTGCGATGTTGCACAGGCACTAATGCATATGCCAGGCAACCAAAAACACGTAAATGGCCAACAGATGGCTTGCGGCTATGCCAAGCCTCATATGGAGTGACAACCTGTAATGCTTTGGTGGGACACCTGTTTAGTACATAAGTGGCACACATGACGGCCTCAAGCCAAAAACCATGTGGTAGACTTTGACTCTTAACCATACATCTTGCCATTTCCATGAGAGACCTGTTTTTTCTCTCAGCCACACCATTTTGCTGTGGTGTATACGGCACTGTACATTGGTGTTTTATCCCACGCTCAGCCAGAAATGCATTAAATTCTGAAGACATATACTCCCCCCCTCGATCTGAACGGAGGGTGCCCATCTTACTTTCTGACACATTTTCAGCCATAACCAAAAACTGTTTGAAGCACAAAAACACTTCGGACTTTGCCTTCAAAGGATATACCCATGCATGCCTGGTAAAATCATCAATGAAAGTCACGAAGTAAAGGTAGTTTCCAAATGATGGAGTTTGCATGGGACCACAAACATCACTGTGAACAAGCTGCAATCTGCGTTCAGCTCTCACTGATCCATCTTTGGGAAAGGAAGCACGCTGCATTTTACCCAATATGCAGCCCTCACAAACATGCTTGACAGGTGCCTCAAGCTTAGGCAAAGAAGACACCATTTCAGATTTCTGCAGGCGCAGCAAACTTGCAAAATTCAGATGACCAAAACGTGCATGCCACAGTTTTGCATTTGAAATAGCCTGCATATCCATAATAGCACATGCTGAATTCTCTACACATTTGCCATCCATATTGAGCTTATACAGCCCTCGACATAGTGAACCAGATGCTACAATGATGTCACCACAAGAGAGATCATGAACAGTACATCTGTCATCCACAAATTTTACAACCAAACCTGTTTTGGCAAATGCGGAGACTGACAGCAGATTCTTTTTGATCCCTGGCACATACAATGCATCAAAAAGTGTAAAGGTGTTGCAATTTGCAACATTCAGCACAATCTGTCCAACTCCTTTAACGGGATAAGAGGAGTTATTGGCACAAGTGACAGTATTCCCTGTGGGAGCAGACTCAAGGAAAGTGAATAAACTGCGCTGCGAGGTGATATGCTTAGTGGCACCACTGTCAAAGTACCATACATCTGAATCTACTGCAGACATACATGTGTCATGCAAAGATGGGTCATAGCTGCACTGCGCATTGAATGCCCATTCTGTATCTTGAACAACATTAGCAGATTCATTGTTAGAAGGAGAGGCATCTGCAACAGCCATACCAGCCTCTTTCTTCTTAGCCTCTTTCGCAGCTAGCTTAGGACACGCTTTGATGACATGATCATTTCCCTTACAGTACTTGCAAAATGTCTTCTGTTTGTCACCCTTCTTCTCATCTTTGTCTTCCTTCTTTGGTTGCGCAGCATTTGCAGATTTCTGCTTACTAGAAGAAAAGCCAGCTTTACCTTTCCCGCTTCTCTGACTAGCAACGAAAGCTTGATCTGCGACACGCATAATATTCCTGTTTTGCCTTGACTGGTCTTCTTGCAGCAAAACAGAAACTAACTCCTCAAATGATAAGGCATTGGGATTGCCTTTCATCATCAAGCGAAGAGTGGAAGCAAAACCCTGATAAGAATCTGGTAGACCATTCAAAACAGTCTGCACAAGTGAACTGTCTGACAGGATCTCATCTGCAGAAATGAGCTGCTCTTTGAAATCCTTGATCTTTGTCAAAAAGCTATCCATAGAATCACCTTCGTTCATATGCTCACTCTCCAACTGTTTTCGGAGGTAAGCAACACGAGCCTCATTTCTTGCCTGATACAATGTGGCAAGTACATCCCAAGCATCCTTAGAAGTCCTGCAGGAGCGAATATGTGGGATAATGGTACGTTTGACAGACAACGCAATCAAGGCATGAGCCTGCGCATCTCTACCATCCCAACGAATCTGCTCTGCTGAAAGTGGTGGTTCTCGAACAGCTGCTACAGCACTTGTGCCTGCACCATCATCAACAGTACCTGTTTCTGATGTGTTTGCAGCATTCCCAGCCACAATAGGACGTGCATCAATACCCTGCACAATGTTCCATAACCCCTTTGCTACCAATACATGTCGCATCATATATGCCCACAATGGATAGTTGGTGCCATCCAACTTATCCTCAGCAGCCAACATGCGGAATACATCATTGTTGTCAGCCATGGCCAATGACTGTACTACTAGATGTAAATGCTGTCTGTAAGAGGTAAACCTGTATAAAATCGACCTGTGCTATGTAGCACAGCCCAAAACAGACGAATGGGCACCTGTCCTGCAGATTTTAATCTTGACAGAAAATCTGCACAGTAGGACGATTTTGCCTGCGCAGTACTTGGAATGCAAAAACGGAGGGCGAAATGACTTCAGATCAAAATTCTGAAACGAACAAGCCCTACGGGCTCCGTCACGGCATATACTAACCTGCAGACGCTCGTGAAACCTCGTCGTAATCGGAGGAGATGAAGCGGCAGGTGCCGGTGATGCTGCCCGGGAGGAGGAAGCCTGCTCTGATACCAATTGTTGGAATTAGGGTTGCAGGAATGCACACACAACTTCAAGAAGATGAGGAAGCTTGAGCACAACACAGTAGTGTATTATGAGTGCCAAAAATGAAAGATAACAAGCCCTAGAAGATAATGGGCGTATATACAATGCACGGGGGAAAAAACCTCCTAGTGAGGGAAAAAGTGCCCCGGCGGTCCTAAGTGTGTTCACACACATCACTACTATAATATGGTAACACCGATGCCATCAGCTCTACGACCATGCCTAACTCTTTCTTATTCTCCTTCCTCAGCCTTCTTTTACATTCATTAATATAATGGCCTAATAGTTGCATTTTCCTTTCTTCTTAGGCTCATCACCCCCATTTTCTTAGCATCCTTGCTAGAAGATTGGGCCGATTCTACCTTTGGCTTGTGATGAGAGAAGGGTTTACCTTTACCTTTTTAATTGGCAACAATCACTGATTTTCCACATGTATAATAGTTTCATTTTTTTCAAGATTGTCAACCTGTAAAGTGTATGGATAAAAAATGTTTATACTAGTATAGGGTTTAGAAATGTTACTGGCCAAGACACAAAGGTTGATAATAATGATGCTGATGCTGATGTAGTCATTAATGATGATCTTGAGGATGCGATGTCGATGACATGGAGAAATGATGCTGTGATGACCCTGTAACACTCATGGAATATGCATATAATGTCTACATATTAATCTTTAGAAGGCTACACATTAATCTTTGAAAGGTTGCTAGGGCATTAGTTAAATCAAACTTTATAACTTTGTGTATAAAGGGGCCCCATTCTGTAATAAAATATGGCTTGTGTGGGTCCATAGGGTTAATCTTAACCTGATTATAGCCAGAGAAGCCATCCAAGAAGTTGGAAGCTTCTTTACTCTTTCTAAAACATGTTCCTATAAACATAAAGGATAAATAGACTTTTACAGTAGCAACATTTACTTTATTGAGATCTACACTCAATTTGAGTTTTTCATTCTTTTTTAGGTATCACCACAATGGGGAATCATATGTTTCCAAACCTCAGGTGGAACTTCCTTCATGTGCATATACTTCTGCCAAACACATATTTGAATTCTTAGGATCTTCAATGGACTCTCAGCAAGATCAACTCCCTTAATCTCAGCAACTCCTTCAAAGGATGGTCTATAACTATCATCCTTAGTCCTAGCATAGCTTGTTGACTTTTTAGCACTTGGTGTGCCGATGCCATCAGCTCTACGACCATGCCTAACTCTTTCTTATTCTCCTTCCTCAGCCTTCTTTTACATTCATTAATATAATGGCCTAATAGTTGCATTTTCCTTTCTTCTTAGGCTCATCACCCCCATTTTCTTAGCATCCTTGCTAGAAGATTGGGCCGATTCTACCTTTGGCTTGTGATGAGAGAAGGGTTTACCTTTACCTTTTTAATTGGCAACAATCACTGATTTTCCACATGTATAATAGTTTCATTTTTTTCAAGATTGTCAACCTGTAAAGTGTATGGATAAAAAATGTTTATACTAGTATAGGGTTTAGAAATGTTACTGGCCAAGACACAAAGGTTGATAATAATGATGCTGATGCTGATGTAGTCATTAATGATGATCTTGAGGATGCGATGTCGATGACATGGAGAAATGATGATGTGATGACCCTGTAACACTCATGGAATATGCATATAATGTTTGTAAACCAAATGTATGATATTGCACTATAGAAAACCTAAAATTGAACTAAGATAGTTCAAACGAACACTCCCTTGGCATGTAAACAAAAACCTTACAGCATGCAAGTGAGCCCCAAAACGTGCTCCCAAAATAGTCTGAAAGTCATAAAAACTTTGTTAACATAGTTTAACGTAGCTAGCAATACACTATAGGGTAATTTTTCCACCTAAGAGAATAGCTTAATTTGAGATAATTAGATGAGAAACTTGAGGAGGTGATGACTAGGGATGAGGGCCAAGAGAACTTGCTTTGATACTAATTATTGTAGACCAATTGTTGGAGTGGAGATAAAGGTAATAACAACACACACACACATGTAACAAGTAAGCATCGATAGAGAGAAACATATAACATTCAAAGTAGATTAATGAGAATGAGTGAAGTACAAGTGAAGTGACTTGATAAGGTCACTTAGAGACTCACTCATAAGAGTGTATACACATGCTTGAGGGGGGAAAAACCTCCTAAAGGAAGGAAAAAGTATCCTAGTACATGTTGCATTTATATAGTAGTGATGTGTGGATGTAGGCTAATAATGGGCCGTGGGGCACTTTTTCTCTCTTTAGGAGGCTATTTTCCTTTCACATATATATGCACTCTTATGAGTGTGTAAATAACCTTATCATGTTACTTCACTTATGTTTCACTCATTCTCATCAATCTACATTGAGTGTTATGCATCCATCTATCTCTCCTTGCTAGCTACATCTATGTGTGTGTTGCTACATTGATCTCTACTCCAATAATTGGTATCATAGTAGGTTGTCTTGGCTCTTATCCCCTTGTCATCTTCTCCTCGATTTCTCTTTTGATTCTCACATTGAGCTATCCTCTTAGGTGCAGAGAGCATACCGTATAGAACTCTGTTAACATATAATTTTTGCACATTTTGAAGCATTTTAGGTACATTTCGGGGCTTGTTCGCATGTTGTAAGGTTTTCACAGGCATCTTGAGGGAGTGTCAGTTCAAATTGTTTTTGTTTGATTTTGGGTTTTCTGCACAGCAACATTAGCATTTGGCGTGTAAATAGTTCCATCGTTATCTTCCACATCGTATCTCAATAGCTTTAACAACATTATCAACATAATCCTCGATTTTTAAATTTCTCCTAAGTATCGTTTCCATACTCTACACTCTATAATTTTTCATACATTGTAGATTTTTAAATCCCTCCTAAGTATCATTTCTACACTTTAATTTTTCATACACTTTGCAAGTTTCCATCGTTATCAGTGATCCATCAGTTGTATTCAGTGGGCATTGATAGTACCTGCAGTATAGCAGGTAGTTAGGATATTTGCATTTTATGTCAGAGATTAGTTTTTTTGCACAGGTAGAATGACAATAGGTAGTGATGTATTTGGGATACTTTCCGTTAAGGATAAGCTTGATGAAACCAACTACCCATTATGCTCTTATATAATGAACCATGTATTGGTCACCAAAGGGCTTGGAAATGTTGTTATTAGCATCATTAAGGCACACCCTATCTTGCTAGCATAATAGCATAGTATAGGTACTTTGGATGGTGATACGAGTTCTGATATAATTGTGGCATCTGCCTTCGCACCTCCCATAGTAAAAAACAAGCTAGGTGGGATAGCATAGACGCACATCCACATGTATTAGTGGCACTTTCAGTGAAAAGGAGAATTACTCCTTATATTTTCTCATGTAAAATTGTGAAATGTGCTTGGGATGTGGTCGATGTGCTTTACCACGTGCATAAACGAGGCATGAGTGGTCTACTTGCGTAAGAAGTTAGAGTTCAAGCATATGAATGAGGGAGATTTAATGGAAGAGATCCTCATAAGGTTTAAAGATCTCACAGAGCAGTTCAGATAGAACTGTCAACACTGAACAGTTCTTTGGCTACTATTCTCATAACTCTACGAGATTCATACCAGGGTTTTGCATCTACACTTTGGCTTAGGACGAAGGGTAACCCCAATGCCCTTGTTTTTTATAAGTTGGTTACAATGCTCTTGCGAAGAGTAATCTTGACAAAACTCAAATATTAATGCATCAAGCCAAAAAGGTAAAGGTAAATCCTTTTCTCAAGGAAGCTATAAGACAAAGGTAGAATCAGGCCAATCTTCTAGAAATAAGGGAGATAATAAGCCTAAGAAGAAAGGCAAAAGCAACTACTATCCAAAGCTAGGCCATTACATCAATGAATGTAAAAAATGGCTAGACAAGGAGAAGAAAAAAGAGTCAAGCATGGCTGTGGCTAATGCATCACCACCAAGTGTTGAAAAGAAGGGGTTATGAACTATGCATAGAATGATTGAGCATTCA
Organism: Cibotium barometz; assembly: GCF_041138505.1. NCBI lineage: Eukaryota > Viridiplantae > Streptophyta > Polypodiopsida > Cyatheales > Cibotiaceae > Cibotium > Cibotium barometz. The sequence continues at coordinate 45,973,436 of NC_141058.1, read as the reverse complement.
TTGTGCACTGAAATTATGATCCTTCTCTCCGTGATGTATACATGTCAATGACAGCTTAGCATGTATGGTACTTTGATAGTGGTGCTAGTAAGCACATTACTTCTCAGCGTGATTTATTTTCCTCACTTGAGTCTGCTCCTCACACAAGGAGGAATAGTCACATGTGCAAATAACCCCTCATATCCAGTAAAGTGTAGTTAGTAAGGTTGTTCTCACACCACCACAAATGGTGGGACAATCACTCTCTCTCAGAAGTCTTGTTTATGTGCCAAGCATAAAAAAGAACTTGCTGCTACCATTGCTATGGCAGGCTAGTGGTCAAATTTGTTAATGACAAGTGTACAATTCATGACCGGAGTGATGGAGACCACATTATGCTACAAACGGTGGGATAATTACTCTCTCTCAAAAGTCTTGTCTATATGCCATGCATAAAAAAGAACTTACTACTGTCAGTCTCTACCTTTGTTAGGGAAAGCCTAGTGGTCAGACTTGTTAAGGACAGGTGTACAATTCATTACTAGAGTAGTGGAGACATCATTGTGGTATCCATTACTTTAAGCCATGGGCTTTACATGTTGGATAGGTATGAGAGATTGGCACATAATGCTTGTTCAGTTATTATCACACGTGTTATGAGTGACGTGGAGCTATGGCATGCCTGCTTTGGTCACTCTTTGGTTGTGCAACACACAAGTGCTCATACTGCCTGTGTAAACGTCTTTCTTTTGATAATTTCTCCAAAACTCTGAGCAAATTGCTACTATTTCACACCTCCTGCAGTGCTAATTTGACCCCCAAAATGATGGGAACATAGGCATCCTATGAGCCCCTATTGCTGAGCGCTATGCTGCCTACTTCTAGCTTCCTGCTGGGTGACCTCCTTCCTCTAACCTATTAAGAGACGAGAGTCTATGCCTAGGCCTGAGCCTGCACTTCTTCTTGCCCTTTGAGTACTTATGGCTTGTAACACAAGAGACCCTTTGAAAGCTTTACATAGATTCTTCTCGTCGAAGGCTTTCAGTGCTCACTCTCCTGTCTTGCTATCCCAATGTACCTGGCAAGTTTAGGGTGACTTTGTTTTCTTCTATTTTCTATCATGCCTAGTGAACTTGCTACCCAGTCAACATGGTGGTAGTTTGTGGGGCTTGGCTAACCTTGTGGTTGCGCTATTGTGTGGTCTTACTTGTTTTCTATGTGTAGGATACCAAGAGATAAGAGCAAAAGATAGTCCTCCTCTTCCAAAAGATCAGATTTTCTAACGACGATTAAACATCTTATCTTGTTTTTGGAGAGAGTTTGCATGCATAAAGCCCATTTGAATGCTCTTTGATGCTAATGTTGCATTGCCTGTTAGTAGGAAGACACCATAGCCATCGAGATGAGGGAGGAGAAGAGGGCTCTTGTTCAGCACCTAGCCGTAGAGGAAATCGTGGTGGATAAGCTCCACACTCTCGGGCTTATGTATTGGCCTGCCTGCCCACACTTGCCTGGGCACCCATGGTGTGACAACCTGGGCCCCTCATCCCCTTACCCTGTACACTCTCGCCGATCGCTTGATCAGGCTCCATGCTACGTGATAGTAACCTTATCATGTCACTGCACTTGTACTTCACTTATTCTCATCAATCTACTTTGAGTCTTGTGCTTCCATCTTTCTCTCCTTGCTTGCTACATCTATGTGTGTGTTGCTACTTTGATCTTCACTCCAACAATTGGTATCAGAGTAGGTTCTCTTGGCTCTCACCCCCTTGTCTCATCTTCTCCTAGAGTATCCCAGATTGAGCTCTCCTCTTAGGTGGAGAAGATATACCTTATAGTGTTATGCTAACTACATTAACTATATTAACAAAATTTTGTATGTTTAGAGCATTTCGGGCATGGTTTGGGGCTCGTTCACCTGCTTTAAGGTTTATGCAGGCATCATGGGAGAGTATTAGTTTGAATTGTTTTTATTCTATTTTGGGAATTCTTCATAGTAGAAGCAGCATTTGGTCTATAGATAGGGCTGCCATCATCTTTAAAATTACATCTTTGAGCTCATCTTCAATAGCTTGAGTAGCATCGTCAACATTATCATCAATTTTTACATTCCTACTAAGTATCATTTCCACACTCTACACTTTATAATTTTTCATGCATTTTGCATATTTTCTTCACATCATCACTGATTTAATGGTGCCATTTCGATTGCATTTAGTGGGCATTTAGTGGGCATTGATAGTACCTATATAGGTAGTTGGGATATTTGCATTTTGTGCTAGAGATTACTTTTTCCTGCATGCAGAATGGCAAGCAGTTATGTATTTGGTATGCTTTTTGCAGAGGATAAGCTTGATAGGATTAACTACCCATTGTGGTCCTATATAGTGTGCCATGTATTGGTCACTACTGAAGGAATTTATAATATTGTTTTACTGGCATTGAGGTATGCCCTAGCACAACAGCATAGTACAGGTACTTTGGATGGTGTTACGCGTTCTGATTTGACTATAACATCATCCACCTCTGCACCTCCCACAATGGAACAAACCAGGTGGGATAATAGGGGTGCACATGTACATGCATATGCATTAGTGGTACTTTAGTGAAAAGGAGCATTATTCCCATATTTACTTATGTAAAACTGTAAATCATGATTGGGAAACGCTTGCTGCACTTTATTAGGTGCGTAATGAGGGACGAATCCAACTATATGAATGAGGGGGATTTAATGGATTAGTTCCTCACACAAGGATTAAAGATCTTAGGGAGCAGTTGGATGTATTGATATGGCCTATGTAGATAGTTCTTTGTTATCTACTGTTCTCACAGCTCTACTGGATTCATACCATGGTTTTGCATTTACACTTTGGATGAAGGGTAACCCCAATGCCCTTAATTTTAATGAGAGTTGGTTACAATGCTCCTGAAAGAAGAGAAATCTCGACAAAACCGATCTAGTATGTGTGTGGAAGATCATGCATTTGATGCTATAGTCAAAAATATAAATGCAAAGCCTTTTCTGAGGGTGGCTATAAGCTAAAGGTAGAATCGACCCAATCTTCAAGAAAGGATGTCAAGAAGGAGGGTGATAAGTCTAAGAAGAAAGGTAAATGTAGCTACTATCAAAAGCCAAGCCATTACAAAAAAAGGCTAGAGACGGAGAAGAAGAAAGAGTCATGCATGATTGTGGCTAATGCATCAACACCAAGTATTGAAAAGGAGTCAGAAAACTATACACATGATGATTATAGTTATGATCCTTCTATCCATGATGTATGCATGTTAGTGATAAATCAACAGGTTTGGTAAATTGATAGTGGTGCTAGCACTTCTCAGTGTGATTTATTTTCCTCACTTAAGTCTGATCCTCAAGGAGGAAAAACCACACAAGTAAATAGCTCCTCGTATCCAGTAAAGGACTTGGTAAGGTTATTCTCAATGATCCAAATGGTGGGACAATCACTCTTTCATAATTCTTGTTTATGCCTGGTATGAAAAAGAACTTGCTACTATCAATCTCTACCATTGCTAGGGTAGGCCTAATGGTCAAATTTGTTGATAATAGGTGTATAATTCATGACCGGAGTGATTGAGACATCACTGTGGTATTTGGTACTCTAAGCCATGGGCGTTATAGGTTGGACATGTATTAGAGTTTGGCACATATAATGCTTGTTCAATTGCTACCACATGTGCTATGAGTGATGTGGAGCTATGGCATGCCTGATTTGGTCACTTTAATTTAGCAGTTTGTTATGCCTTAAAAGTAACAGATAGTGTTAGAGTTGTTATGTCTTGATACTCCTGTCAAACATGTATGTGGGGTAAATTTAAGGCAAGATGCAAGATGTAATTGACATCATTCCTGAAAGATGGATTAGTTAGGGCGGTCCAAAAATTATAGCTTATATATAGTTATGTATGTGGTTCAATGAGGACACCATCGATCAGGGGATATCTCAACTTTGTGACTTTTATCAGTCTAAAAATTATAGTTTACACATAGTTATGTATGTGGTCCGATGAGAACACCATCGATCGGGGGATATCTCTACTTTGTGACTTTTAAATGGCTCTAGTAAGCATCCCTGGGTGTATCCATTCAAGGCAAAGCTAGAGGTTTTTATGTGCTTTAGGCACTTTGTTTCTACGGCTTAAAATGTGTCTACATGTAAAGTTGACACCCTTCGTACAGATTAAGGGGGGGGGAGTATATGTCAAAGGAGTTTCATGTATATATGGCTAAAAGAGACATAAAACATCAATGCACAGTACCTTATATACCTCAAAAAAATGGTATGGCTAAGAGGAAGAACAAATCTCTCATAGAGATGATGGCATGCTCCATGGTTAAAGGCCAGGATTTGCCTCATGTTTTTTTTGGCTAGAGGTAGTTATGTATGCTACTTATGTGATAAATAGATGCCCCACCTTGCAGACAATTATCCCTTATGAATCTTAGAATGGTAGGAAGTCCTTTATGGATTATTTGCATATTTTTGGTTGTCTTAATTATGCTCTTATGCCTGAACAACAACACAATAAACTAGATGACAAGGCGGCAAAAATTATTTTTATGGGATACAACTCAAAAAGCAAAGGGTATACCATATCTAGCCACAAAGTAGATTTTAGTGAGTAGAGCTCTATATTCTCTTTATTGAGAACTCAGTTTGGCCCATAAGTTTTATGTAAAAAATAGTGAAATGTATGTCATAAGACATCTTGATATGCTCCTACCTTTGTACTACAGAGTATGCCAAAATGGTTGGTGGTGCAGCGACTCCTTTACCTCATGCATCTTATTCTTTTGTGGATCATGCTCTCATAGTATATGCCATGAAGAGAAACCTATTTCCTTGAGGAAGAACAGAAAAATGATCATTATTGGATGTAGGCCATGCATATTTACCTTATACTAAAAAGGCCATTGGTATAAAGTGGGTTTATAAAGCTTAAGTGTAAAGGTGATAGTAGCATTAACTGCTACAAGGCTTGTTTGCAAAGGATTATGCTCAAGAGAAGGACATGTACAGTTTCTCATCATGCATCTTATTATTTTAGGCCATGTAAATTTACCTTATGGTTAAAAGGCCATTGGTATGAAGTGGGTTTATAAGCTTAAGTGGAAACCTGACCTGATAGTAGCATTGACCGCTAACAAGGCTTGTTTGCAAAGGGTTATGCTTAAGAGAAGGGCATAGATTATGATGAGACATGGGTGCAAAGTGTAAAGCTGATAGTAGCATTGACCACTATAAGGCTTGTTTACAAAGGGCTATGCTTAAGAGAAGGGCATAGATTATGATGAGACCTTTGCACCCATGTCTTGTATGACTACGATTAGGTGTATTATTGCATTGAAAACACATCATGTTTGGAATGCACATATCAAGACTACCTTCTTAAATAATGACTTACATAAGGAGGTTTATATATCTTAGCCTCATAGTTTTGTTGAGAAGGGGAGGTAAATTAAAGTATATAGGCTAATAAAAGCTTTATATAGCCTCATAGTTTTGTTGAGAAGGGGAGGTAAATTAAAGTATATAGGCTAATAAAAGCTTTATATAGCCTTAAGAAGGCTCTTAGAGCATGGTATAAGACGATAAACACATACTTGGTTGCAAATAGTTTTTGCAATAGTCCAATTGAGAGTACTCTATGATGTAAAGTATTGTTTTTGGTCATTGTTTTATACGTTGATGACATGATACTCACATGCCCTAATGAGGAGAAGATTTTAACTTTCAAGGCTAAATTACATGTGTCATTTGAGATTATAGATTTGGGCTCATTGCATTATTATTTGGACATACAATTTATGTAATATGATGATGGTATAGTCAAAGTACATACAGAGTCTACTTACACGGTTTGGTATAAGCCTATTGTTACACCGGTAGAGACATGTGCTAGGCTTAGTCTCCAAGATGCAAGTGAACCATTTGATGTATTAATTTATCAACAAGATGTTAGGTGCCTCATCTATCTATGTAATACAAGGCTAAACAAATAGGGGACTTAGTCCCTTAGCTAGGGGGGTTGATGTTCAGTCGTATGCTTTTAATGGGCTAGATGTTGTTATGACACATGCGAGTATCCACTAGTGGATTTTGCTTTCATCTTGGTGATTCATGTATATCATGGCTTAGTAAAAAGCAACCAATAGTGGCCACTTTGAGCTGTGAAGCTAAGCACAGGATAGGTTTTATAGTGATTATGGAGTATGTATGGCTTAGATGCCTTTTAATAGATCTTGGTGTAACAGTCCTATCTCCATCTTCACTAATAGAGCTAGAGTGCATTAGCCTTACGAGGAACCTAGTGTTTCATGCATGCACAAAGCACATTGAGATACATTATCATTATGGAGTCATTATGTTAGGCTTACACAAATCACATTCGGATACATTATCATTATCTCAGTGAGAGCTCATTGCATGAGAGATTATTTTTCCTTATTTCTCTACACACGACAACGTGGTAGATATGTTCACGACGAAGGCTCTCTCACACGAGAGAAGTTTGAAGCTTTTTGCCACTTAAGGATTGATCAGCCCACATAGGATCCTTGTACATGTTCACATCATCACTACAGGGGGGATTTGTAGCCATTTATATAGTAGTGATGTGTGGACATAGGTTAATGATAGGTCGGGGTACTTTTTCTCTCTTTAAGATGTTTTTTCCCCTAAGCATATGTTTTTTCCCCTAAGCATATGTTTACACTCTTATGAGTGTGTGTAAGTGACCTTATCATGTCACTTCACTTGTACTTCACCAATACTCATCAATCTACTTTGAGTGTTAGACTTCTTTCTATCTCTCCTTGCTTGTTGCTACATCTATGTGTGTGTGTTACAACTTTGATCTTCACTCCAATAGTCCTCCCTCCCCTAAGTTCAGATCCTCATTAGGGGGGGAGGGGGCAATATTGGCCCCTAGGCATCAAAACACCATGGCTTGGCCTCAAAGGATCCTGGTGTAGAAGAGTGGCGGACTGTTGGTCCAAGGTGGAACCACCGCCGAGCTTCTAGAGAGTAGAGCGGCACTGTAGGTGTGCCCCATAAGAGGATACGGTTTTGTCAGAGAATAGTTATGAGCACTTATCTCAATGGCCCCTTGATAACGATGAGCCCTCCCAGTACCTTCGAGGACTTGTGCTACCGGCCCCTACTTTCTATACATCGTTTCCTCATTCATGATCCTAGTCTAGGCATCCAAATTATTCTTGCTAACAAGGCCCTTTGACCCTTCAGAGCCGTTGATGGGCCTGACATGACAACCCATGTCCCCTCTCTCTCATGGGCTAATCCTTCTTCCTTTGACCTCCCTCCTCAACCCTTATCCCCCCCCCCCCCCCGTCTTCCCCCCTGTCCCCATCTTCTGCTATGGCTTTCCCCCTATAGCTCCCTCTGCCATGCCTTCATCAAAACCCCCTCTTGTTGAGATATTGAGCTCATCTAGTGAGACAGTGGACACTGATGACCCGCCTGGGGGATAGGCCCCACACTTACACCACTGATATGGTTGGTGAGATCATGGGTGATATACAGCCAGTGCCATTCTAGAGACTGGCATAGTTATAGCGCCAGCTCATTTAGTTGGTGTTGCATGAAGATCAATACAAGGATGCAACAAAAAAGACACTTAGGGCTCTTGAAAAGAGTTCAAAGTTGTAGATGAATGTGGGAGAGGGCTTGACAATAATCCCACATGGAAACTTTTGGGAGTTCTAGAATTTTTGTATAAAAGGTGGCTCATTTGAGAGCATGGACACATTGGGCAAACTCATGTTTGAGCTCTCTTGAGACTAGCTCTCCCTCTTCTTCCATAGAGGTGCAAGCTCTTCTCTCTCCCCATCTACATTGTTGTAAGTTCTATTCTTTTGTTAATTCAATGCAATGAGTTGATACTTGTCTCTCTTCTCATGTCAATTCTCTTATGTGCATGTTTCTTATTGAGAGCTTCAAGGATTGTGTGCATGCTAGGGAAATGAGTATTTGAGAATGAAGAATGCTTTGATCTTGTGTGAGCAATAGCTAAGCTTTCTTCTTGTTTGGATGTATGGATGAGTGGAGTGTGGAGTTGAGTGAGCAATAGCAAGATTGAGCTTGTGTGTGTGTTAAGTCTATGTCATTAGTAGTAGTTTTCTTAGCATTCTCTCCATCAAATGGATAAGCTTTTGTGCACCGGTACGGGTTGAATCCCTAGCTCCGAAAGGGATGCAAATCCCATTGGATTGAGCTAAGTGTGGATCATACTACTCTTGCTACAAGTGAGAGAGTTTTTCCGTCTCTCCATTGGCGCCGCTCTGCCGGGGAGAAGACTCAAATCCGGTTGAGAGTGTGTGGAAACCACCACTATTTCCTCTTTTTGGTTGCAAAACCATTGAGTGATTAGGTTAAGTTCGGGTGTGCGATCCCGGTGTGAGTGGATAAGGTGGAGCAAAGTGGTGGCCGTTGCGCGGTTGTGGCTGGCGGGGTCAGGTGACTGTAGCAAAGGCGAAGCTGAGGCGGCTGGCGAAACCATGCAGAGAAGGGGACTTCGTGAGGAAAGAAGGCAAAGCTGAAGTGGCTGAAGCTGGCAGCTGAGGCGACCCGCGGGAGAGGTGGCCGAAGGCTGGGCCGCAAGGAGGTGGTGTAGGCAGGTGCAGCTGGGGCGACTGCAGAGAGCGAAGAAGACGGCGTCGAAGCATGAGGAGTTGAAGGCGTCAGAGGCGAATGCGATGGCCGGTGACGAGCCCACAGCTGTGAGGCGGTTGGCAGCCCAGGTGGCTGCAACTGAGAAGCGAAGTGTGTGGAAGGGCTGGCCGCGTAGAGAGGGCTAAGCACGAGCTTCAGCTACTAGCCGACAGCAGCTGGATGCGCAGCAGCAGCAAAAGGCGGTTGCGAAGGCGGGGCGGCTGGCAGCTGAAGAAGGGGCAGCAAAAGGCGTCTACTGAGCCTGCCCTCGACGAAGAAGGAAGCGTGGGAGGCGTGAAGGCGAGCGAGCTGTGGAAAGAATCGGGGGCTGCAGCAGCTGGCGTGGCAGATGCGGAGGAGAAGCAAAAGAAGAAGCACGTGAAGACGACAGGGTGCGGCGCCGAGAAATCCGGGAAGAGGCGGCGGATAAGGTTAGTGAATTTTTTTATTTTTTATTATTTTTATTTTCCATTTAGTTATTTTTCATGTTTTTTTTGTATTTTTAAATAAATAATAATAATAAATATAAAAAAATATTTTTTTAATTAAAAAAAAGAAAAAAAAAGAAGAAGAAAAAAAGAAAAAAAAACCATAAAATAATAAATTTATTTTTTTAAAAAAAGAGAAAAAAAATAATTTTTATTTTTTGTATTTTGAAACCATTGTTCCTTTTTTCAATTTCTGTAAAGTCTTGCATAATTAAAGTAGCTTGCATTTTTTATTTTTATTTTTTTAGAATTTTTGTAAATGATGCATAATTAGTAAATTCATATTTTTTATATTTGGTACGAAATTTATTAGTTAAAAAAAACAACAAAAAGGAAAAAAAAACAACAAAAAGGAAAAAAAAAACAACAAAAAGGAAAAAAAAAATTCTATAAATTAAGAGGTTTTTTTAGGAGTCTACTCTTTTGCATAATTTGTAATTCTTTATTTTTTTAAATTCTTTGCATAATTAGTTTAACCTGCATTTTTTAAATTTTTGTAACTTTGTGCATAATTAGTATTTTTTTAGTGTGATTCATAATTTTTGTGTAAGTTTAAAAAAATAAAAACATAAAAAAACATAAAATCATTAAAAAAAATCATAATTAAATAAAAAGATAGGATAGATAGTTACGCCCACATACTAATTCTAGTTGCAATTAGTGATTAGGTAGGTTAAATAATATATATATATATATATATATATATATATATATATATATATAAAATTTAAAAACAAAAACAAAAACAAAACAAAACAAAAACACATAAAAAAACCAAAAAAATTTGACCTTATGCACTTGCGGTCGGGACGTCTTGTAGATTCTGCCATAGGGCCTAGGGCACCTTCTAGAGTACCTACGCAGGAAAGTGGGACCCAATCGGTAGGAAATTTGGCAGATATTGCTGAAACACTTTCTGAATCCCAATCCGATACCCTTTCCTCTAGAACAACTAGTTCATTGTCCATGGACAATCTAGGGCCGACAAATAGTCATCCCGTAGCCCCATATAGGACACCCTCAAGATCCTTTAATCCATTTGAAGCCGACACTATGGGATTAACACTCAATGTGAGACTCCAATATGTCTACACAAATGCTCAAGGAGCTGAGATCTTTAGGGACCCACAACAACGGTATCTTGTTAAGATCGCAGACATTTTCTCAGAACTTGATAGAGCACCTCTAGTCAATGACCAGGGTAACATGTACATGGGTGGAGATGGTGTTCGCTACGAAGTCACCTACCATCCAGAAAAGGTAGACAAATTAGGAGAGCTCTCTAAAACCGAGTTCTTAGACTTATCGGAACTTTCCAGAGCAAGGGTGTCTAGAGATGATTGGCTCATCGAGCCGGACATGCCTGGACCATCCAATGCCCAGTCCTCAAAACCATCCATAGATGATTTACTTCTTGTAGATCTAAATTTGGAAAGGGATAGGAAAGGCAAGAGTAAAATGGATCAAGGGGCTGAAAACCAATGGGAGTTTGTACGACAAATTCCAGTGACAAAGGTCTTACAGGATGACCCACTTCAAGAGGTCTATAAGGACTCGTTAGAGAGATATTATGCCACAACTAAATTGCCACAGCTAGATCTTCCTCTAGCTCATGTGGTGGTAGTTGAGAAGCGTGTAGGACACATGAACAGAATAATTGATAAATGGGCCAATGAATACCGAACCTTAGATTGGAAAGAGATTCGGGAACTCACGTGGAAAGGACAACCATTATTTATGGAAGTGTTCTCAACAAATACAGCCAAACCAGGAGAGACAGCCTTTCTTGGAGAAACTGTTGCTCCTCCCCTACGAGAGTTCACTAGAGAGGGACCCTCAACATCTAAGTGGACCACTGCTAGTAGCCCAACTCTAGCACCCAGATATCGTCCTACACCAAATGTGCGACCACAGGTCACACCACACCAACATCTTTCTCATTATAACAATCGGAGGGTAGGGGAGTCAACTCGGCATCCCATAAATGAACCTCCTGAAATGCGGGTGACAAGATCTTTGGAGGGGTTTGGTGAGGCTGGTAATAGGGTACCCACACCAATTTTGGAAACATGTGGACCATCTTTCCAAAGAGAGGAACAATTCCCACTGAGAGTGAGAGGCCGTAGGCCCTATGATGAGTATTCAAGACATGTAAGGCCATCAACTCTTCAGAAACTGGTAAAGAAGTATGAAGGGTCGGGAGATCCATACGACCATGTAGAAGCATTTAGGCAAGCAGTTCGAGCTGAGCAAGTGGCTGATAAGCATACTCAAATTGAAGGATTTGGACTCACTCTTGAGGGAAAAGCCATGGCTTGGTTTCAGGCATTAGAGGCTTCAGACAAATCTTCTTTACGAGTTTTGGAAGAGAGATTCATTGCTGCTTTTTCCTTGATGGGAATTCAACATGACACGGTAGCACACATCTACTCTTTCAAGCAAGGCGAGAATGAGAGTGTTAGAGACTGTGTAAATAGAATGAAGCAGTACATTAATCGTTGCCCAGAAGATGAGAAGCCTGCCCAAAGTCGATTAATTTCTCTCTTCTTAAAAGGACTCAAAAATTCAACACTGCATACACATCTCTATGCGAAGAAACATACAAATTTCAATGAGTGCTACCATGATGCTATGGATTTCACCGATAACTTCAAGTTCCAAGATGGGTCTGGCCCAGAGGTGAAACCTAGAGATCAGTGGTGGGGAGACGACCAAAGTTCAGGGTCTAGCGCGCTAGTAAATCTCGACCAGATAGCTAACCTAGTACTACGGAGATTGGGACAGACCTATCGTCCACCCATGCAGCCACAACAACAGCAGCAGAGAATGAGGAGTGTACTTCCTACAGGTCCTCATCTTTGTAGAGCATGTGGCGGTGACCATAAAATAGAGGACTGTAATACCTTTTCTCCTCTAGTCACAAACCAACCCACAAAGAAGTGGTGCCAAGCCTGTGCTTGGAACTTTACTCATACCACACAGGAATGTACTCGCATCGCGAGAATGAGACAGGAACGTGAGCAGCCGAGGGGTGGAGTGGCTCCACAAATGTATCAACAGTATACTAATTTTGAACGTAAGCCACCGATGGCACAAGAGCAAGCACGACCTGTTCTTGGTGCTCAACCTCCTGCTCCAGGGACTGCTCCTGTGAGGGTTGTCGACTACGACAATTCAAATATGTGTAGAGACTTAATAAACCCGGGCTATGTGGAGGAGGAATATGTATCATATTCATCCAAAGAAAATATCTTTGAAAGTCCCGCATACCCAAGCCCAGCACTGGACGTTCAACCAGGGGAACAAAACTCTTTAATGTTGCTAGGCGGCTACCAACCTAGGACTCCAGGCCCCTCAGGTCAATGGCAGCCAAGGAAAGTAGAGGCCAAACCAATGGGCCCCTGTTATGAGTGCGGAGAACCCCATTGGGCCCGTGATTGTCCACATCGCTCAAGGCAAGCATCTCGGTCCAATACAACAGTACAACAGTTTCCACCAATTGAAAGATATTGTCTAGGGTGTTGTGTAGAACACTTCCCAAAGGATTGTCTGCTGAAACCACATGAGGAAGGCAACTCTCAACCAAAGGTCTCACTCAACCTTGTAGGGGCAGTTCCATCGCCACCTTCATCTGAAAATGAGGATGTCGTGCCACTTAGAGTCATGACTAGATCACAGACACGAAATGCCGAAATACAGACTGATGAGACACCTCGAACTAGGGATGCAAAAACAAATCTAGTGGACAAGACCCTACAGTCCCAATAGAAAAAAGACCACTAGGAGGAAGAAGAACCGAAGCAAACAAACTAAAAGTACATCCACTAGTTCTCAGGAAACCTCTAAACAAAACATAAGGGATAAAACTTTTACTTCCCAAGAAGTGCATGAGGAACATCAACCTCAACCTGAGCCTAGTGCTAAACAAGATGAGGCTAGTACGACTGAGGATAGTTTTGGGGGTTCTGTTTTTGTGGATAAAGTGAATGAGACTCTAGAGGCCATCATTGATGCTCATAGAAGTCGCATTGCAGCTTTATCTGAGCTACCCAAGAAGCTTCAAGAGTACCCAAACCCTCGTGAGGAGAAGATCAATTTAGCTGTACATCAGCAACTCATTAGGGAAGCTCAGTCAATACTTGAGGGACCACCACCACCTATTCCTCGGGGCCCAACCTCTCTTAAGCCAACATTAGAAACCATACCAGAAGTGTCATCAAGTCGGGAAATGAAAAGTGAGCTCATTTCACAAGCTCATAGCGAAAGGTCTACACCAATTGACACCTAATTGAAAGGGGGTAATCTGCCACCACCTAGCCTTGTCTTCCCATGCAATGATGAAGTTATTGATGCTAATGAGGACATGGCAAATGAGATGTGGGCTGCAGTTCACGAGAAAGTTCATGAGCACATGTCTTCCATTAGTTCGCCTCCATTCTCTGAGGTGGATTTTACCAGGGGCACGGAAAACAATTTTGGACACCCAAGCATCCAGGAGGAAGTTCAAACAATTGTTTCTCCTAGAAGTAAGCATACAATGAAAACCTTACCATCATATCTGGGAGAATATGAGAACTGTTCTCAAACCTTGAGGATACCCTCCATGCATAAAAGGTTGACAAAGGAGAAAGATATGAGTATGGTGCAAGCTATTTTGTCAGCACCAGGTGGCTTGTACCTTACCTTTGCTTGATTTGATAAAAATTCGACCTGAGTTGTGGAATGATATTGCCACATGTTTGTCAGAGCAGGTATTGCTACAAAAGGGTCACCATGAGTGTACTATGCACCCTGAGACAAAGCATGTATTGCCAGTTCCTATCAACAAAGTAGGAAAATTTTGTGAGGACGACCAGGGAAATGCTACCCTCCCATTAGAAGTGCGAAAAGTATCTTCAACTGCAATACTTGATAGTGGCGCAGGAGTGGGCATTGTGACAAGGTCCATTTGGAAAAAGTGGGGCAAACCAGCTATTAGGAGTACAAGGATGCACTTGCAGCTAGCAGATGGAAGCTTAGAACATCCCCTTGGGCTGCTTGAGAACATATTGGTCACCACGTGTGGGATTGAATATGAGCACACCTTTGCAGTAGTAGATTTTGGACAACATCCAAACTATGAAGTGATATTGGGTAGACCATTCATGCGACAATTTCAAATGATTCAAGATTGGGGATACAGTTATTTGTACCTCCGACATGATTCTGTCATCACAAGGGTTAACCTAAGGAATCACTCATATCGTGATGTAACAAGGTCTCCAATAGATGAGTTTGATTCTGCTTCATCTAAGGGCTCAAGAGTTACATTGTCCGATGGACGAGAAGATCTATGGATGTGCGGAGCCTCATGTAGGGATTTCAACACTGAGAGACTTAAGGGTAATCGAAGTGTATCATACGAGGCATACATTCCACAACCCTTCGCTGAGCATTTAATTGATCCATTAGAATGGAGTCATGTCCTTGCAACATTATCGACATGTGCTTTACCGAAGCCAATTCAATTTTGTGACTCAGATGGATATGATATTATTCCTATACGAATGGTACAACCACGTGCCCTTCTAGATGATTTGTACTATAGAGATACATCCACAACAGCTATGCATGTCGAGGAAGTCTCAGTAGAGGATTTGACACTCGAATCTGCTAATGATGCTGATAAGGAAGATGGATGGGACTCTGATTTTAATAATGAGGTGACAATCCCTGAGGAAGAGTTAGGAAAGGCACGCCTACTCTTGAGAGGAAGGGAGGTTCAAGTAGAGATCCCTCAAAGCCGACCTAAACGTAAATGCTGTAAGAGCCATAAAAGAATCCGTAGACAAGATGAGCGTGAACAACGTGAGAGACTACAAAAAGAAAAGGAAGAGTCTAAGAGTGAAAACTCTCGACCACCACCTCACTTCTTAGGAAAGAACGGATATCTATACTATGTCCAAGCACAAGATAGTATCAAAGACCAAGTCAAACGATCAGATGGATTCCAAGCAGGGGAAAAGCTAACAACTGTTAGCAAAAATCGTAAAAAAACGAAGAAACAAAAACCAAAACTCACGTCTAAAACTGATTCAAAAAAGAGTGTGGGAAGTGCAAAGACAACGGTTGAACAAAAAAATCCGATGCAAGATAGCAAAGGAGAGCTCAAAACCGCATGGTCTTCAATGAGTGAAGACTCAAGTGGACAAGAACATGGTCTCAATGTTCCTCCTAATTTCACACAGTACACTCTTCAAGATCGGAAGATTGTTCTTCAACAGCCCATGCGTCAAAAACCAAGCGTGCCCGGGATTTCATACGATGGTCCAGAGGATGCAAAAAAGATTGATATTGCTAAGCCAGGAGAAGAGCCTCGCTATGTGTGGATTGCCACAGACTTGTCCTTAGATGAGGAGAAGTTATTAATACAAACAATAAAGGAGTATCGCGATGTTTTTGCTTGGAGTTATAAAGACCTCAAAGGAGTTGATCCAAGCATATGTCAGCATACAATACCATTGCGAGAGGATGCAAAACCCTCCAAGCAACGTCCTTATACCTACAATGAAAATTTTGCACGGAAGATAAAGGAAGAAATAGACAAGCTCTTAGAGACAGAATTTATCTATGAGATTGAACACACTGAATGGGTCTCCCCTATTGTAGTGGTGCCCAAGAAAAATGGAAAACTTCGAGTATGTGTAAACCTCAAGAAGGTAAATGCAGCTACTGTGCGTGATCATTACCCACTTCCAATCACGGATCTTGTTCTGGAACGAGTTGCAGGGAAAAAGGCGTATAGTTTCTTGGATGGATTCTCCGGGTACAATCAAGTGTCAATTGATCCAAAGGATCAACACAAGACAGCCTTTGCTACTGAAGATGGCATCTTTGCCTATCGTGTTATGCCATTTGGTCTAACAAATGCACCAGCAACCTTTCAGCGGTTAATGAGTCATGTATTCAAGGAGTACCTTAGGCAATTTCTTGAGATTTTCATGGATGATTTATGTGTTCACTCACAAGAGCGTGATGATCATATAGAACACCTGAGACTTGTGTTTCAAAAGTGTCAACTTTATCGTATATGCTTGAATCCTGACAAGTGCAAATTCATGGTAAGACAAGGGAAAATTTTGGGCCATATTGTTTCTCGCAATGGGATTTCAACAGATATGGATAAAATTGATGTCATTGTCTCATTACCTCGGCCTATCAACCCTAAAGGGGTACAAACATTCATGGGACATTGTGGCTATTACCGTAGATTCATCTACATGTATGCTGTCCTAGCCAGACCGTTATATGCTCTTCTTGTAAAGTTTAATTGGACGGATGAGTGTGAGGAATCCTTCGAAAAGTTGAAGCAAGCATTAGTGACTGCACCCATTTTACGGGCACCAGATTGGAACCAAATCTTTCATGTCCATATTGATGCTTCAAACTTTGCAATTGGATGTATTTTGGCTCAATCTGGAGAACACAATAAGGATTTCCCAATCTCATATGCTAGTCGACAGTTAAACAATGCTGAGAAGAATTACACCACAACAGAAAGAGAAGGATTGTCCATGATATATGCAGTGAAAAAGTTTCGCCATTACCTTTTGGCAAACAAATTCATATTTTTTGTGGACCATCAAGCATTGCTATATTTGGTGAATAAGCCTTGTGCAACTGGAAGGATAGTAAGGTGGTTTATCATCCTTCTTGAGTTTGATTTTGAAGTTGCAGTTCGAAAAGGAACAACTCATCTAAGGGCAGATCATTTGTCTCGAATCACCTCTGGCGAAGCTCCTGTGGGTGTGGATGATGATATGTTAGATTCAACACTTTTCCTTGTAGAGACAGCTCCTAGATGGTCTGAATCCATTTTAGAAATTTTGACAAGTGGGCAAATACAACTAGCGGGTCCTAATGTGGACCTATGGCGACCATTCAATCTCAGGGAGATTGTATCGTCAGGGTAATGATGGAGTGTTGAGGCTTATACCTAACCCCGACCAATATGAGGAGATCTTGGAATGGGCACATGCGAGTATCGATGGAATCCATGCATCGGCTACTACTTGTGTGCGACGTATATCTCAAGATGGGCAATGGTGGCCTACCATGCATGCAGATGCTGAAACATTTGTTCATAACTGTGCTTCATGTAAAATTCAGAAGCCAATTCATAATGTCACATTATTCCAAATTTCAACTACACCAAGTTGGAGTAAGTATATTGTGGACTATCTTCAGCATGGTCATTTGGAACAAACAATTCCTAAACATCGAAAGCAGGCTATTAAAATTGAAGCGGCAAACCATATGCTGATAGAGGGCCAACTTTACAAGAGGGGCAAGGATGGCAACTTACGCATGTGTGTATGTGAAGCTGACTATCTGAAAATCTTAACTCACGCACATGCAGGTGTTGGTGGTGGACATTTTTCTGGCAATACCACAGCTAAGTTGATTAGGTGGTCTGGGCTTTGGTGGCCAACCTTACAAATGGATGCCGAAGAATATGTGAAACGTTGTGACGATTGTCAAAGAACCAAACCTCCCATCACAAAGGACAATATGCCATTGCGGCCTATGTTAAACACACGTGCTTTTGCAAAATGGGGTATTGATTTTGTCGGTCCCATTAAACCTCCAGCTCGTAACACGCATGCAGAATATATTATAGTCGCAACCGACTATTTGACCAAATGGGTAGAGGCAAAGGCAACAGTCAAAAATGATGCCAGAACCACAGCCAAGTTCTTGTATGAGTACGTGTTTACACGCTATGGCTTACCAATTGAGATCGTTAGTGATCAAGGTGTACATTTTGTAAATGAAGTCATAGAATTTTTGCTTCAAGAATTTATGGTAATTCACAAGCGTTCTGCACCCTATCATACCAATGGACAAGCTGAGAGTACTAACAAGATTCTCTGCACAGCACTCACAAAGATTGTTGAGGGACATAGGACTGATTGGGAGCAAAAGTTGCACTCAGTTCTCTGGGCATATAGGACAGCCTATAAAACATCTGTGGGCACAACCCCATTTGAACTTGCTTTTGGGCTAGATGCAATTCTTCCCATTGAATTTCTTGTACCTACCCTACGAGTAGCTAAACAATTGGATTGGACTGGTCATGAGCTTTCACAACGCGTTGACGAATTGGAAAAGCTTGATGAGACCCGCTTATTAGCGGTAATGGGGATGTATGCCGAGAAGAGGAGACAAAAGCAATGGTATGATAGAAATGTAACAACTGGCCGATTCAAAAAAGGAGACCTGGTGCTCTTGTACACACTTAAGAAACATAAGAGAAAGCTCAAAAAACGTGGCCTAGGATCGTTTGTGATTAATGAGCTTACACCAAGTGGTGCAGTGCGTTTAGAGACACTAGAAGGTGAGCAAATGCCTAACTTCATTAATGGAAGTCGTCTCAAGAAATACAATGAACCATTAACTGAAGCCATGCTTCAACAGATGCATGCTGCACAAACACGGAAAGAAGCACTTGACCTACTTAAACATCAGGCTCAAGAGGAGGCTAAAGCTAGAGTTGCAAAAGCCAAGGAGCATCGCAAAGCTTCTATGTTAGCCATACAGTTGGCTACTGATGAGCCATATGTCAAACCATTCAATATTCAAGTGGGCCTTCATCTTCATGAGACTACCTACTTTGTCTCTGCCTTAATTGACTCTGGTGCAGATTATAATGTTCTCTCGTTTGACACCTGGAAAGCCTTGGGTCAACCACCACTTGTGCAAATTCCTTTGGACCTACGAAGCTTCTCCGGAGAAGATAACCCTATAGAGGGAAAATGTGTCATTATGATGACCATTCAGGATCACCAGATGTCAGTGCCCTTTTATGTGGCACGTAAGTCCAAGGCAGTAGTAGAGGTTGTTCTCGGTAGATCGTGGTTAAGTGCTACCAATTGCTCATTAGATTGGAAGAATAGACAATACGAGTTGCAAATTGATTCTGATTGCATCTTGGGATCTGCTACTCCACGAGCTTTATCGTGTCAAAAGGGTAATGTTTCTACCTTACACAACCCACACTCAAAATCTGCTCTTGAAGCTCCAAAACAAATGATGTGGATAATTGATGAGTACTCAAGTGAGGGCCATGGCTGGCATGTTCCGACTACTCTAGTTGCTGCTCAAAGAAGGCCAGGTAAGAAGGAATTATCAATGTGGCTACCCAAAGATGCGTGCAAACTTGTACCATCTAGTCCAGTTGCTAAGCCTCCTAAGAAGCACATCATTTCCGAGCCTAAACCTCGGATTGTTAATCGATGGGTCCCAAAAAATGTGCTCAAAGCACAAGGCTATTATGAGGGTGCAACAACAATTTGGCTTCCAAAATGCCATGCTTTGACAGGGGTAAAAGAGTGTTTCAGAAAGATTCCAAAAGCTACCCCTGATTGCCCATATCAGTGGTGGGTGCAAAAGAAATCAACACAAACTCTTCAAGAAAGAAAAGGTGGTTGTGATAGCACCTACAAAACTACTTGTGTTGATCTTCCTAAAACATGTATTGAAACACCGGTTGTCCCGGTTTCTCCTTGTTATACAATTCAACCATCAACTTGTGTACCTACGACGACAAGTCCAAATGAGTCTCATTTGAGCATAGATTCTAGCATTTCAATGCCTAAATCCTCTTATCTTGCTCAAATTCCAAGACAATTGCTAAAGTTTCCACCTCTTAAAAAGGATATACCAAAAACTAAAGATAAGGCATTAACACTACAATTAAAGCTCTTTGGTAAATCAATGTTTGAATAATGTAGTTCCTTATACCTTTAGAAGATGTGTTCTTTTTGAGATAATCTTGTTTTTTGATTGGAATTGTCATGATGGATAAGAGTGTTCTAAATTTCATTGTTCTACGTCCAGATAACTCCTGATGGATATTTGGCGAGATACATGTCCACCATGCATTGACCCTGATAGTACTCGACCAGATCATCGCGGGGGTTATAGTGCTCCTCCATTTCAAACACATTCTAGGTACTTCTATGCTCCCTTAGGTGAAAATTGCTGTGGGCATCACTTTGTCACATTATTCTATCAACAGCATCACCCATTTCCACATTGTCAAGAGTGTGCATGGCTTGTATTAGAAGAAGCTTCACATATTTGTTGGATATGCCGCTCTTACTTTAGACGATATGGCACGGGCTTAATGAAGCAAATTGTGGGAGTTACACCCCAACGCCATAATCTTCTTAATGTGAGCATACCAGAGAGAGGACCCAATCAGCGTAGATTACCTGATGAGGTTCAAGCACAACAATGGAGGGATACAAGCCTAAATGACTTGCAACCACCAATCTTGCAAGCCCTCCTTCCCCAAGCCTCCACATGTCAATATTGGATCAATATGAGTACCTACATTGCGCAGTTCCAAAATCGAAACTGTCTGATTAACCTTCCCATAGAACCAATGCCATACTTTAGTGAGGAAGCACTCCTTCCTCTACCACCTTCTCCAGCGGCCGGTTTTTGTGAGGGGTTGTCTCTGCATCCTGAGGAAATTGATACCATCTTTCCAGGAGACGAGGACACGGATCCACCACCAGCGCAAGGGTAAGTTCAACGACTCCATAATAAGATCGACAAGCCAGGGCACTTTTATCCCACTGGGTTTTTCCCCTCGGCTATATTCGGTGTTTGGCACCAATGGCAAATTTTATTTTTTTTTCTTTTCTTTTCTTTTCTTGTTTGTTAATAAAAATTTTGCAGAGATCTTCGCTAAAACAAGAGCATCAAACACGCCCCAATAGTCCACCTATCGTGCAAACAAATTAGGAACGGGGGAGACATGCTACGCTTACAAAGATCAAGGAGGAGCAATCTGCACAAAATCAGCAATGCATCAATGCAAACGAACAACATCAACAGGGCACTACAATAGGTGTATTCAAATCTTAATCTTTATTTCTTTATGTGCTCTTATCTTTCGAATATATGGTTTGCATGTTCACACAATGTTGGCTGCTTGAAGTTTTTGATTAGTGAGTGAATTCTAGAGTCTTAGAAGACTTAGGAAAAGATATTTCTATCTAAAGAAAGTGTAGGATATATACCAAGGGAATATGCCAAGTTCTTATGCTTTCAAGGTATATTAGTTATCCCTAGTGGTAGCTACCTCTTAGATATGAGCTAGGTGCTAGGAGTAATAATAATTTATAAAAAAATTATACCCTAAAAAAATATATATCCAAAGTAAATTGAGACATGACGTGTCTACAGCCATGAGAAATGCTTGGTAGGACCTGGGGTTGTCTTAGCACCTTGGGGCCGATGCCTTGGTTTCCATGGGGTGAACACTGATGTCTACAAGCTTCAGAAAAAGACCTTTGAGGAATCTATCGCCTTGATGGATGTTGGTAGGACTCTAGGGAACACTATGGGCCCTCGGGACCGATGCCCTCATCTTCATGGGGTACTCCTTAGGTCATAAAAGAAAGAAAAAGGGTCTGTCACCCTTGAGATACTTAGCGGTCTTTAGATTCTCTTGGCGGAGGTCTCTTGGCCATTGCTTGGGTCTCTTTGGGATGGAACCTTAATCTTTATCACCTTCTACACACACATCCAAAAAAAAAAAAAAAAAGAGAGTTCCAATCACCTTTGCTCATATTTAGGAGTAGGTTTGCCACTTAGGAATAACTTACATACTTGTAGGACATTGAGACTGCGGTCATAACCGGCGGTGTACAAAGCACACTTGCCTTTGCATAGCACTATCTACCACTTAAGTCTCACTTTGACTAGTCTTTACTCACCTATTTTAGGACTCATTAAAACTTTAATCAGCCTTGCACTCGTATGCTCACGTGTGAAATTATCATTGCTGGTTTTTTCTTTTCTTTTCTTTTCTTTCAATAAAAGACTTTAATGTATCCATTCTTTTTTTGTTGCAGCTCTTGTTACTACCGCGCTCGAGGACGTGCGCAAAATAGGAAGGGGGGAGTGTTGCATGACGAATGAAGATCAATACAAGGATGCAACAAAAAAGACACTTAGGGCTCTTGAAAAGAGTTCAAAGTTGTAGATGAATGTGCGAGAGGGCTTGACAATAATCCCACATGGGAACTTTTGGGAGTTCTAGAATTTTTGTATAAAAGGTGGCTCATTTGAGAGCATGGACACATTGGGCAAACTCATGTTTGAGCTCTCTTGAGACTAGCTCTCCCTCTTCTTCCATAGAGGTGCAAGCTCTTCTCTCTCCCCATCTACATTGTTGTAAGTTCTATTCTTTTGTTAATTCAATGCAATGAGTTGATACTTGTCTCTCTTCTCATGTCAATTCTCTTGTGTGCATGTTTCTTATTGAGAGCTTCAAGGATTGTGTGCATGCTATGGAAATGAGTATTTGAGAATGAAGAATGCTTTGATCTTGTGTGAGCAATAGCTAAGCTTTCTTCTTGTTTGGATGTATGGATGAGTGGAGTGTGGAGTTGAGTGAGCAATAGCAAGATTGAGCTTATGTGTGTGTTAAGTCTATGTCATTAGTAGTAGTTTTCTTAGCATTCTCTCCATCAAATGGATAAGCTTTTGTGTACCAGTACGGGTTGAATCCCTAGCTCCGAAAGGGATGCAAATCCCATTGGATTGAGCTAAGTGTGGATCATACTACTCTTGCTACAAGTGAGAGAGTTTTTCCATCTCTCCAGTTGGGTTCATACTATAGAGAACCCTAGTATGTATTTGGTTGAGTACCTTTCATATTGTGTGTACTCTTATCCTAGTATATGGTGTGGTGAGTGTTGTGTGAAGAAGAAGAAGATTTTCAGCCTCTCACCTTGTGTGTTCTCTTTTAGGGTTTTGTGAGTGTGTGTGTGCTTGCAAGAGCTCAAGATCTCTTCTCCCCTGCATCTTTTCATGGTATCAGAACCTGGTTCATGCTAAGGGCTGAGCTGCAAGAAAGAGAAGCACAGGAAGCGGTACGAGGGTAAGAGCTTCATTTACTCTTCCCTATTTGTGTTGGCGACTACACCCTTGTCGGGAGCTCTAGTCGGGAGGCACCGGCAAACGATCTCTGATTGAGGAGCTTTCTTTGCGGGAGTAAAGCTATAGGGCAACTATATAGTCCTATTGGACAAAATTTTTCGGGCCGAAAATGCGTGTCGAGCATGTTAAGACCTCCGTTTTTTAGAAAGCAGGCATTTTCGAGCTCGTCGCGATTCGCGATTCTCTGCAGAACTCTATTTTAAGAACTGCAAGAAGACAGATTGGTTGTGCAGACATTGTGTGTACGCTGCAAGGAGGTCAATAGTTGCCATTGGGTGTATGTATGCACATTGAGGTCACTGGTTGTGATATTTGAGTGTAATACAGTACCGCTACAGAAAATACAGCAGTTTGTGTGCAGGACAAACCAAAGTGCTGTTTCTGGTAAATTTGTGTGTCTGGCAAGATGTCAAATGATGGCATAAACCAGATTGTTGCTGAGCAGCTTGATAAGAACAACTTCCATGCTTGGAGGTTCAGGTTGACAAATTTCATGATGGGAAAGGGTTACTGGGACTATATAGAAGGTGAGCGCATGAAGAGGCACCAGAGATACCGGAGATCAATTCGACTTCTGCAGATGTGAAAGTGTTCAAGGATTGGAACCAAGGAGCCAGAAAAATTATGTATTGGCTCTCTATCAGTATACAGGACACCATGATTGGGCACATACAGGATGCCAAGTCCCCCAAGGAGGCATGGGACACCTTGGTAAAACTCTATGAAATGAATGCCAAGGCACGAAAGATACAGTTGAAGAATGAACTTCATACTGTGGAGAAAAAGAGTATGTCTGTGAATGATTATGCATTGAAGATCAAGGGTATTGTGGAATCCCTTGCATCTATTGGCGTTTCAGTAGATGATGGATGATAAGGTGGGGTCTGTCTACGTGGTCTCGGGCCACAATACAAGGCATTCAAGACGTCTATTCAGACTCGGGAAAACATTCCCAATTTCACAGATTTGGTGTCTATTGATTATAGAAGAGAAGAGCTTGGGTGAGTATCAACAGTCTTCACAAAACAAAAACAGTTCAGAGCAACATGCCTTCTACACAAGTTCAGGAAGAGGACGAGGTAGAGGAGGCCATGGATGCGGCCAAGGAGGTGGCCGAACAGGTAATCAGAATTATGGCCAACAGCAACAACAACAACAACAACAGTCCCAGAATTCACAACAACCAACAACAACACGCAGGTGGAAGAGGCCAATTCAGAGAGGCAGGGGGAGTCAAAGAGGTCGTGGAAATTGGCAAAGGCAGTATAATGATACACGTGGATGATTTTATTCTAGTAAGCCTGGACATGTGCGGGCAGATTGTTATAAGAAGCAGGCTGACATGCAAAATGGGAAATTGCAGCAAGACAACTATGCATCCTCGAGCAGAAACAATGAGGATAATGAAAGGTTGTTTGTTATGCAGCATGTCGTTAATGCCATGTTTGAAAATATTGAAGCAGCACATAAAGATGATGTATGGTACGTTGATTCAGGTGCTTCGAACCACATGACAAGTCATGGTGGGGGAGTGGTTCAAGGAGATGAAAAACCTTGAAAGACCAGGTTTTGTGGAAATAGGAGATGACACTGCTCATCCAATTGCCCATGTTGGAGATGTGCCATTGTCTATGCAGGATGGCAAAGTGAAGTACCTTGCAGATGTACTTCATGTTCCGAACATAACAAAGAATTTGGTTTCAGTTGGCAGGGTTTGCAAGTTCGGTTCTGATGGTTGTTATGTTGAAGACTTTAAAGACAAGTGCAGGTTGGTTGCAAAAGGTAACACAGTGGTGGCAGAATGTTTACATTGAATGCAAACATGCCTGAAGTGAGTGCTGCGATGTTTGCAAATGGTTCAGGAATTGTTGCAGACGCAGATATTTGGCATAAAAGAATTGGACATGTGAATGTGCAGAGAATGAAGTCTAGCAGACTAAAGGAATTGTGACAGGGCTGCCAAAGTTTAAAGTTGAAGGTATATAGAAAATATGTGAAGCATGCCAATTTGGAAAGCAAACAAAGCATGTATTTCCACATGACAGAAATGTGAGCAGAAATGCACTAGATGTTGTGCATTCAGATGTATGGGGTCCTACAAAGACCATGTCTATGGGAGGCTGCAGGTATTATGTGACATTTATTGATGACCACACAAGGAAAGTGTGGGTATACTTCATGAAGGGAGAAGGGCGAGGTGTTCACTCATTTTCAGAATTTTAGAGTTATGCTTGAAAAGCAAACAGGGAAATATGTAAAGTGCCTAAGGTTAGATGGAGGGGGAGAGTACTTCTCCAATGAGTTCTCTGAATTTTTGAAGAAGAATGGTATTCGGAGATAGTTTACATGCAGATACACTCCACAGCAAAAGGGACTTGCTCGCAGCGAAAAAACAGGCATATTGCTGAGATTGCGCGAGCATTGATGGGAGAGAAGAATATGCCGCATAGCTATTGGGTTGAGGCTGTTTCTACAGCAGTTTACATCATGAACAGGACTCCAACTGTAGCCATACATGATGTAACTCCAGTTGAGAGGTTTACGAGCAGAAAACTTGATTTGTCTCATCTAAAAGTCTTTGGATGCATTGCATATGTGCATGTGCCAGATGAGCTAAGAACTAAGCTAGATCCAAAAGCTGAAAAATGTGTGTTTATTGGGTATTCCCTTATGCAAAAGGGATACAGGTATTATAACCCTGCTACATGTGAGTTGAGGGTAAGCAGGGATGTTGTTTTTGATGAGATGAGCAGTTGGTATGCTACTGAAAAAGAAGCTGTTGTTGGGGCTAATGTAAGTGGAAATGTGGTTGCACAGAATGCAAGTCAACAAAATCACAGTCTTTGAGTGGACCAGGAGAGTCCTCATCTAGTGGTTCAGTTGATAGACCATGGAGTGGCAGGCTACGTCATAATACCAGTCATGAAAATGTGATTAGTACATCACATAAAGGCAAAGAGAAAGTGATTGAGCCCCTTAGTATGCCTGACATTTCTGCAGGGCATTCTCATGTTGATGGAGAGTCTAGTGGCTCGGAGATGAGCCTTGATGAGGATCTTGGGATACCAGCTATGAGAACACCTGGTGTAAAGAAGGCTATGGAAGCCATGAATGTAAAGCTACGAAGATCTAGGAGAGTGAAGAATCTTGTGCAGAGGTTTACCTATGATGGTTATGTGGCACATCACTATGCATACATGGCAAAAGTTGTGCAGGTTGTAGAGCCCACATGCATTGATAAGGCTGTTAGAAATGTGTGTTGGGAGAAAGCTATGGATGAGGAGATGGATGCACTATATGGAAATGAGACTTGGGATTTAGTGCAATTGCCTGAAGGCAAGAAAGCCATTGGATGCAAGTGGGTGTACAAAGTAAAACATAACAGTGATGGAAGCATAAGTAGGTACAAGGCTAGATTGGTAGCCAAAGGATATACGCAGACATATGGCATTGATTATGAGGAAACTTTCAGCCCAGTTGCCAAGATGGCAACAGTGAGAGTTGTGATAGCAGTGGCTGCGTCAAAGCAATGGTCTTTACATCAGATGGATGTAAAGAATGCATTCTTGCATGGGGATTTGCAGGAAGAGGTGTATATGGTGCAGCCACCTGGTTATAAGGATGTGAGTCACCCTGAGCATGTTTGCAGGTTGAAGAAAGCCTTGTATGGCTTAAAACAAGCACCAAGAGTATGGTCTGACAAGATTTCTGAATATCTTGTCACTATTGGCTTTCATGTAGCCAATGCAGATTTCTCGCTATATGTGAGACACAATGATAGAGGGGTTGTGCTTGTTGTCATCTATGTAGATGACCTGATCATTACGAGGGACCATGATGTAGAGATCTTTGATGTAAAGATCTTACTTAGACAGAAGTTTGAGATGAAGGATCTAGGGAGCTCAGATATTTCTTGGGCATTGAGGTGATTAGGTCACCACATGGTATTGGATTATTGCAGAGACAGTATGGCTTGGACATGTTGTCCAAGTATGGTATGATAGGCTGTAAGCCTATCTCAGTGCCATTGGATCAGAATGGCAAGTTGAGTGCAGATTTAGGAGAGATTTTGGAGGATCCTACTATGTATAGTCGCATAGTAGGAAGCTTGATCTACATGATGATTACTAGGCTAGATTGGAGCTATGCTGTTGGGTTGGTGAGTCAGTTTATGCAGGTTCCTCGGAAGCCGCATTTGGATGCATTGAGACGCATATTGAGGTATGTGAGGTCTACTTTGCATTGTGGACTATTTTATGAAATTGGGACAGAGATATGTGTACATGGGTACACGGATGCTGATTGGGCTGGTAGTATCTCAGATAGAAGATCTACTAGTGGCTTCATGTTTTCTTTGGGGAGTGCTGCTGTGACTTGGAGCAGCAAGAAGCAGCCTACGGTTGCTCTATCCAGTACTACAGAGGCCGAGTACAGAGGTGCTACTATGGCAGCATATGAGGTAGCTTGGTTAAGAAAGCTACTTTGCAGATTTGGGTCTATCAGTGGATAGACAAGTTGTCATTTTCTGTGACAACATCAGCAGTATACAGTTGGCTAGGAACCCAGTTTTTCATGCTCGCACGAAGCATATAGAGGTCCACTATCATTTTGTCAGAGAGAAGGTTTTGGCAGGAGACGTTGACCTTGTTTATGTCAGCACACAGGATTAGGTCGCTGACATCTTCACCAAAGCATTGGGTACAGAGAAGCTCCGTAGATTCAGGGCTTCGCTTGGTGTACATGAGATGGAGTTGAGCTTGAGGGGGAGTGTTGAGATATCAAGCTCATCTAGTGAGACGGTGGACACTCGCCTGGGGGATAGGCCCCACACTTACACCACTGGCATGGTTGGTGAGATCATGGGAGATATGTGGCCAGTGGGATGACAGGCTGTGTGACAGCCATTCTAGAGACTGGCATAGTTATAGCGCCAGCTCATTTAGTTGGGTTCATACTATAGAGAACCCTAGTATGTATTTGGTTTACCTTTCATATTGTGTGTACTCTTATCCTAGTGTATGGTGTGTTGAGTGTTGTGTGAAGAAGAAGAAGATTTTCAGCCTCTCACCTTGTGTATTCTCTTTTAGGGTTTTGTGAGTGTGTGTGTGCTTGCGAGAGCTCAAGCTCTCTTCTCCCCTGCATCTTTTCACCTCCCCCCCTTTCACCTCATAGCACTCCCATTGGCCCCTGTGACCTTGGAGAGGAGGCAGGAGGCTAGTTTGGCTCATTGCTTGATCCACTGTTTCATAGAGCTAGTGTGACAGTGATGACCATCACTGTTGGTGTGCACTCTCCCTCCAGAGTCACCTAGTGTTGGGGCAGTTAGTTGAATACAACTTCTTCTAAGGCCTTCTCATCTAGAGAGCTATAATTTTTGAGGAGATGGTGGCCCCCATTCATATCTGTGTGGTTTTGCATCACTCCAAGCCTTCCACCTAGAGAGTGGTGTGATGATCTTCTCCTTTCCCCTGAGTGTAGTACCATGAGTGTAGCACCAGGGGATAGATTAGAGCATGGAGTTGGTTGTTGATGGCTTTGGATAGGCCATAGAGCTCTCAAATCATGATATGCATATCACTGACAAGCTCACTCTCACTTCTAGCCTTTGGCATGGATGGAGGTGAATGGCTCTGGCTACAGAGACCCAGGAGGGGAGATGGTATCCTCAAGCCTGGGTGCTCCTCTTTGTGTTTCTTTATGTTTCAATGGGGCAATACCTCTTCCTCCATCCTATAGATACCTTCATTGTGATAAGTGGAGCCCAAAGTATGCATATTTCAAGGCTTGAACAGAGTGGATCCACATGGAGAGAAAGATTCATGCCCATCTCGCATGTTGTTGCCCTAGGATAGATAGTGATTACTCTTTATCCAAACCCATGCCCAAGACTCTTCGAGTGGAGGGAAGTTCTGACAGTTTTGCCTCACAATAATCTTAGTTATGCAAATTATCTCATGGAACATTGATGGGAATCTGTGAGGAATGGTTCCAAGGTGTTTCTAGGCTCTACTTGGCTTCACACAACCAGGTTCTCATTCAGGGAGCTAGAGGCAACATATTTTTGCTTTCTTGCTCTGTCCGAGAGGGATGTCCCCACTGGCACCTTATCTATTTTTGTTTGTTGTTGAGGCCATGAGTAGTTTTGTCTCTGCTTAGGAGACATGACTATAGGGGCCACACCTTCCCATCCGTGTGTAGGAGGGGTTGATTTATTCAAAGTTATTATTGATGACACATCAACATATCTTTTTGAAGATAAGTGAAACCTCTAGAGATTCTCTAAGGTGATAGAGATCTTCTGTCGTGCATTAGCACAAATCAACTAGGTGTGGATTTTGTGTTTCTCATCGCCTGCCCCCTGATTTGGAGTCTATTTAAGGTTTTTTAGTGGATCTTGAGTGGAACTCTAGCTTGTTATCTTGGATGCTGGGTGGGTATCCTGAGTGGCACTCTAGCTTGTTATCATGGATGCTAGGTGGATATCAATATCTTCATGGTGTTAAAAGAAATGATGAGAGCTTGATCATAAGGAGATAATATGCAATCAATTATGAGAGTGATTAACATTATCTTAAGCTATCATCGATGTACTAAACACATAACCAAGCTACACAAGTATAAATGAATGAGACTCAAGAGCAATGGAATGTGCTCAAGAGTTAGTCACATCACCACATAGGCAAACACATGAAAGTAATGTAAGATGGACATAATGCCATTCAGATTACAGTAGTATGTTCCACAAAGGACCACTTAGTATATTAAGCACTAAGCAAGTACATAAAGTATACACTCTACTCTCTCCACTTAGCTCATGAGTGATGAATGAGTAGAAGAGCTTGTTGACTCACCTAAAAGGTGATGGCTAGAATCAAGGAGTCACCTACTTGACCTACACATAGTAATAAATTAAAACAAGAGTCTTCTAACCTTAGAACACTTATTCTAAGGTACCACTAAGTATTTTCCATAAAGATTTGCACTAAGGATGGATGCTAGATCACATATATTCTAACACCCTTCCTTGATCAAGCATCCATACCATGTAGGGTTTGCTTGAATCAAGCCTACCACTAAGACATCATTAATATAAAAATGCCCCACGGGCTATAAAATGCTATAGCCAACTGCTAGAATAATGTGTTAGAAAAGCTAGCCACCTCCTTCTCTGGCTGCTTTGTCTTTCCCTTCTCTTTCTCCTCTTCATCCTTCTTCCTTTTAAAGCAATCCTTAATGATGTGTTAGAAAATTTAGCCACCTACTTCTTTGGTTGCTTTGTCTTGCCCTTCTCTTTCTCCTCTTCATCCTTCTTCCTTTTGAAGCAATCCTTAATGATGTGTCCCTTGTTTTTGCAATAGTAGCAATACCAAGGAGCCTTGGTCTTCTTCACTTTTTCCTTGAATGTGGCTGTATAGGCAAGCTCTACTGGAACTTGTGTCGAAGGAATTAAAGCCTTGGAACCCTCCATGCGGGTTTCCTCTAGAATGAGGGTAGAAGTCACTAAGGTAAGAGTACAATTTGTTTGATTTGCTATAATTGAAACACACTGATCATAACAAGGAGACATGCTAGAGAGCAACACATAGATTGCCTCCTCTTCATCAATGGTAACACTTGCACCTTTTAGTTGATCAATCATTCATCTAATATCATGGACATGATAAGCAACACTAGTTTTGTCATCCTTTTCCATCTTGTAAAGTTTCTTCCTTAAGAAGAACCCGACAACCACATTGGTTTGCCCAAAAATAGATTTGAGCCTAAGCTACACTTCATTATAAGTCTTGCTGAGCTCACCTCTAATGAATTTGGCTATCACCTAGACCACAAATGATGAGGGATAAAGCCTTGGAGTCTAGATTGGTCCGTTTGGTAATAAGATCTGGATCTCTATTTGGCCTCTTTGTCTTTCTTTATAAAGCACATTTGCATTTTGATGCACCATGGTACTTGGATCCATAAAATTTGTTTATCTTATCGAGCATTTTTCCCACCATATTTGCCAACCACACACACACACACACACACACACACACACACACAGTGTTCCCAAATTACACAAATAGGGAAGTCCTTTTTTATAGCTCTAGGACTTTGCAATAGAGCTGGTTGTTACAACAAGGAACTTTACTCAAGAATCCTTTCATTAAAAAGATTTACACGTGAACTCTGACCACTCCAATAATTTGTAGTGATGATAGTAAGCCGGCTTTGATGTATTCTTCACAATTTTCTTAGATGCTTGTGTTAATGCATGTTGGGTTTTGGTTTTTGTGTGTAAAAAACTAGGCATTGTGAGTGACTAACACATTAAACACTTAGGATTCCAACCCTTCACAAATAATGCAAGGTGAAGTTATTCTCTTTATATCTCTAGAGCAATATACAACATGAGCTCACACAAAAGCACCCTTAATCCCACAAATAATGCACTAAGTAATGTGGTTCATTTTTACCTTTGAAATATATAGTTTTTGACCCTTCAAAAATCAACCTTTGAAAAAATAAAGGCTTTTCGAAAAAAAAGGGGGAAGCAATCGTGGTTGCCTTGATTTCAGCACCAAATAGGGTGGGCACCACTTCGATCCTTGGAATTCAGGTTGCCCTAGAGCTTTGAGCTGTAGAGGAGCGCATGTGATTGCTGATGTTGTGGAGATGCAGACTAAATGCACAGCGCTGTGACAAGGAGTTGAGCTCTTGGCTAGCTTTGGATTAAGCTTTCTTCTTGGGATAGTGATAATAAGCTCTTTGCACACACATAACTCGTCAAAAGTTAGAGTGCGTTCTCTCTCTTCTCTTCTTTCTTCACACAATGGAGAGAGCTCAATCATTAAGTATCAGAGTATTTGAGCTCAATCACTGAGTATTTACCTCACAGGTTATGAAACTTCCCTTCCTTAAACCAGTGTGTGCCACCCACACTAATGCAATGAGGAGAGTACACACAAGGTGTCAATGCACAAAGCAATGCTCACCAAAAAACTGAAATTAATGGCTTTTCTCCTTGCTCCAAATGCTACTTAATGAAGCAATGCTTCTCAAGCAACCAAAGGATACAATGAACTCCACACAAGTATGATGCTAAAGAACTAATTACTCAAACACCCACATACTCTTCACATAGAGGGAACTCCCAAGAAGGGTAGCTTTGATACATGTTAAAAGAAATGATGAGAGCTTGATCACAAGGAGATAATATGGCAATCAATTATGAGTGATTAACATTATCTTAAGCTATTATCAATGTACTAAACACATAGCCAAGCTACATGAGTATAAATGAATGAGACTCAAGAGCAATGGAATGTGCTCAAGAGTCACCACATAGACATACACATGAAAGCAATGTAAGATGGACACAATGCCATGCAAAGTAGAGAGTCTGTTCCATAAAGGACCACTTATTATATTAAGCACTAAGAAAGCACACAAATTATTCACTCCACTCTCTCCACTTAGCTTAAGAATGAGTAGAAGAGCCTGTGTATATAGACTCATGATTGAGGAGGAGGTGCCTAGAGGCCTAGAATCACTCCACCTCCCGTAAGATCTTTCACACCTGACTCACCTAAAAGGTGATGGCTAGAATGAGGGAGTCACCTACTTTACCTACACATAAATAGTAATCAAGTAAAACAAGAGTTCTAACCTTAGACCACTTATTCTAAGGTACAAAGTATTTCCCATTAAGATTTGCACTAAGGATGGATGCTAGATCACATATATTCTAACACCTAGAGCAGTAGAGCTAGCCCCTCTCCTTCTGAGAATTTGAAAGAAGTTGTTATCCTGAAGTTTAGCGAGGCTTTCCTTAGATGGAAGGGTCATGGTAGAGAACCAGGTTCTTCTCGCCACCATGTGGTACATCACCTCATCCTGCTAGGCCTTCTCTCGAGGTTATATTGGTTAGGCTCAATAGTTGATTTGCAACTTTCTTTGGGCTAACAGCATGATAAAAGGCTTATCCAGGCCAAGATGGCCTCAAGAGTGATTATTCAACCATGATACGGGGGGCTGTGCATCATCGACCCCTCCATTTAGAGTTGTACCCTTTTGGGAAAGTTGATAGTTTGTGGCCTTATTTTGAGCGGCGACGATGAGCCTTGAAAGGATTTCCTACTAGCTAGGATCTCGACATGCATCCTCATTTTAGTAGGCCATTGGCCCCAGAGTACGAGATTGATCTTCATGCAGGGATGCAAGCTTGTGGCTTTAGGCTTGCATTTGAGGATGATTTGTAGCTAGCCTCTTGCATGATTGGGATCATCTCAGGTTGGCCCTTCAGCATTTTCCTACTCCAATTTCATCCCAGGAGAATCTTTAATAGCCTCTAATCTAGAACCCCTTGCTGGAACATGGGGGTTAGCCCACACGTATGGTGGGGAGCTTTAAGTATGGGTCCTGCTCAGTCACTTGGACATTGGCTTATTTTCAGGCAGCTACCCCTGGAGGCTTACGAGAGAACACTCACTGGGATACACGGGGTAGAAATAGACTTAGCCTTGACATTGACTCTTCTATTCCTCCAAAGTGGTTGGCCCCAACCCCAAGCCCTCCCCCTGTAGTGGTTTGGGAGTGAGGCATGAAATACCTTTGGTAGCATTGATGATGATGAGAGCTCCACCTTACTCACCTTTTCTATCAAACCTCATGGTAGACTAGAGAGAGCACAGCCCCTTATGGAGGATTTTAGTGGTGGATGCACCTGGTAGAGGGCGAGGGAGATTGGTTTTCATGTGCATGAGTGGCACCCTCCACTAGCCAAGGTAGCAAGAGAGATATTTTGGTGTTGGATTTGGGAGGTTTGTCCTCTCACACAACTTCAGTGAGACTTGGGGGAGTGGACATGGCATGATCTAGATGATAGTGAGGTCACTCCTAGTACCCCCTTATTTGCCTACACTGCACGGTTAGGCTAGGCCAAGATTTAAATGCTAGAGGTTGAGGACACTCTAGCATAATAGGACATTGGCAATTTCTCTCAAATTTCAGGGCCTCCCTCCTTAGTTTCTCTCAGATTTTTAGAAGAGACTATGGGACGATTCATGGCCATGAAAAGTCACTCTCTTTCTATGGCATTTGGCACATAAGAGCCTAGAAATTGGCACTTAGTTGGGCATAGGAGGTAGGCCCAATAGTCTATTCAAGTTGTGGCCATCCCCAGGAGACCCAACATCATTGTTTTCAGGATTGCATGAAGGCTCAGCAAGTTTGGCAGTGGATTGTTTGCATCTTCACTATGGAATAGCAGGGCCCTCCCGCATAGTTACGTGGGGCACAATTTCTTGGGCCACTGAGGCCTAGGCCATCATGGCATATGAGGATGAGGGTGGGGGACTTTCCCTTCAGGTCTCTCACCCTTTGTATTTTTGGAGTGCCAGTCCCACAACTCTATTCCACTGGTCATTGGACTCCAGGTTCTAGTAGCCAGAGATGGGAGATTTGCAGCGGTAGAATTGCTACATGGTGGCATATATGGAGAGCTCGATGCAGTAGGCAATGGCTTGAGGGCACCCTCACCCTGCCACAACAGAGTCCATCTAGAGCATCTACCTTGATATCATTCATACCCTCTATGGACACACAGTGGTGGGGGGGAAGCTTCAAGGTGGCTCTGACCACATTACTGAAGTGCCCGCGAGGCCATCCTGAGGATTTGGCATCACGGTCCCTTTCTTATGGATAGTGGTGGTGGTGAGGCCACTTGGCACTACAGACCACCTACGTGATTGTTTCCCCCTCCCCCCATTGTATGAGATAGCATTCTCTTCCTAGTGTGGCCAACCAAAGGAGAAGAGTATGCTTCCTTTTTCTTGTTTCTAGCTCTTGCTTCCTATGTTGAGCTGACTTTGTACTTAGCCATTATGGCTATTTTGTTTGGTAACTAATAGAAGGATCTCTTTCCCAAAAAAAATAATAAATCATGGCAAAAGAATATGAAAGTATAAAGAAAATAACACAACCCCCCAAAATTATCCCCCCAACCCTGCGGATACGAGTGACCACTTTTCACACGCGCGTATTTCTTCCACAATAGCCCAAGAAGACAATTGAGCTTGTCTTTTACAAAAATGATCATAAGTCTTTGCAACTACCATAAATAATTGCACTCACATATGGACAAAATATAACATGCCCCAACTATACACAATGGGTGGCAATGGTGGTATGTGGCCAAATAAATGAAATAACTCCGCATGATACCACAACAAACGATAAATACGTGCTATGCACAACTATACACCCATATGACATCCTAGTTGGCTCCGTCTCATAGTGCTTATCACCTATTACTCACAACAATGCCAACCATGTTAGTTACATACAATCAATTGGACTCCTCATAATCAATCCCAACATGATAGCATATGATATGCACAAACATACACACCAATAACACTAGCTCAGTATATAACATGAAATCACCCGCCGCCTGCAATATCAATAACACTAGCTTAATATATAATATGAAATCACCATAATACCAATAACACTAGCATGGTCCCAAATGTGTATATACCAAGTGTATATACCAATAGCACTAGCATGGCTCCAAATGTGTATATACCAATAACACTAGCGCAACTCCAAATGTGTATACACCAATAACACTAACTTGTTAGTAGTTTGTGTGAGGTCTTTTAGCAAA
This sequence comes from Cibotium barometz, assembly GCF_041138505.1. Taxonomy (NCBI): domain Eukaryota; kingdom Viridiplantae; phylum Streptophyta; class Polypodiopsida; order Cyatheales; family Cibotiaceae; genus Cibotium; species Cibotium barometz. The sequence continues at coordinate 45,937,629 of NC_141058.1, read as the reverse complement.
ATATCTGAACTATGATTGCTCAAAAGATGAAACTTGTCTGTTAGGTCTCTTTTGTGGTGCTAAAGTTTCTTTTATTTTTTCTTTTCTCCTTCATTCTGCTTTGTTGTTCAAAAGGACCAACAATATCCTTCTAAGCGGCTGTCAATCATAGTATCATTATATTTATGGTTTAAATGACCATTTGAGGCCTTTTATCTACTGTTACTTATGTGGGAAATATAGACTTTGAGAGTGTAATTTTCCATTTGAATATATTCTAAGGTTTTATGAACCTTAGCATGAGAGAGAGAGAGAGAGAGAGAGAGAGAGAGAGAGAGAGAGAGTCTTTGAAGAAAACCATAATAAGGTTATAAGAATTTTGATTTCTAACTTAAATTGAGCAAGAATGAATGGATAATAATATTTATTCAATTATAAATAAAAAGATTATTAATAAATTAATTATTATGAGCATTTTCCACTCTCTGTGTGGTAATCAACATGCTTTTCTAATTTGAACCACTTCGTCATAATGGGGATTTTGTTCTTCTTTGCTTGAAGATGTTAGCCACCTGTTCCTCTATGTTAACATATATAAAATCTACATCACCTGCTAGAATCTTCTCCCTATACAAAGTGATAATGCACCTCAATGTGCTTTGTCCTAGCATGATACACTGGGTTACTATAGCCAACTGTATGCTACTCATATTTTCACAAATAAATAACAACTATCCTATCCAGGGGCTTTACCATATCACCAAGTAGATTTTGAAACCAAGCTACCTCACAAGATGCCATAGCAGTGCCCCTGTTCTCTGTCGTTATACTCAATAATTCAACTATCGACTGTTTCTTGCTGTTCCAATTCAACACTCTCAAAAGAAAATATAAAGCCACTTTGGTAGATCTCATGTTTGGGACACTACTAGCAGCCCAATCAACACCTATGTACCCATGTAGCTATATCTCTATGCTAGCCTCATAGAAAAGTCTATAATCAAGTGTGGACTTCATGTACATTTTGCTGAGAATCCGTCTAGCCATATCCAAGTGTGCCTTCCTAGGAGCCTATATAAACTGACTCACAAATCCAATAACATATCTTAAATCATGTAGATCAAGCTACCCACTATGCACTTGTACATAGTGGGGTCCTCCAAAAGCTCACTTGTATTTGTGGAAAGCTTTGTGTTTTGCTCCAATGGCATTGAAATAGGCTTACAAACTATCATACCATACTTGGATAATATGTCCAAGCCATATTATCTCTATAATAAACAAAATGCCATGAGGTGATCTCACCACATCTACATCCAAGAAATATCGTAGCTCACCCAAATCCTTCATCTCAAGCTTTTGCTCTTCAAAAGCATCCTGACATCATGTATGTCATGTATGTTAGCATTTCTATCACCATTGATAATCAAGTCATCCACATAAATGACTAACAACATGATCCCTCTTTCTGTCTTTTTCACATAAAGTAAAAAACTATACATTGGATATCTGAAATCTAATGGTAACAAGATACTCCCCAATCTTGTTTGACCATGCTCTGGGTGCTTTCTTCAAGCCATACGGGGATTTATATAACCTACACACAAAATCTGGGTGTGCATCACTCTCATAACTCGGTAGCTGCATCATGTATACTTTTTCTCGCAAATCACCATGCAAGAAATCATCCTTTACATCCATCTGATGTAAAGACCAGCCCTTCACTTATAGCCATAGTAATGACACCTCTCATGATTGCCATTCTCACAACCGAGCTAAATGTCTCCTCAAAGTTAATGCCATAGATCTACGTGTAACCCATAGCATCGAATCCTGTCTTATACCTGCTCTCTAATCCATCTGAGTTAGGCTTGACCTTATACACTCACTTTTTTCCAATTGCCTTCTTTTCCTTAGGCAACAAAGACACTAACTTCAAGGTTACATTTGCATCCAATGTTGCCATCTCCTCATTCATGGCATCTTCCTATTTTTTATTTCCAAGTTCCTTCTCAAAATAAGTGAGCAACTCCTCTATTGCTTTAACCATGCAAGCATAATGATGGGTTGTATATCTCAACTTGTCAATAGGGTATCTAGCCCTCGTAGACCTGTGTATACACTTATGGATCACTGCTAGGTGTCCTCAAAATAGCCTTGGTTCTTCTTGCACCGAGAGTAACCACACTGGCGGAATGCCAAGCTCCTCATCAAGGCTCTGCTCGAAGCTACTAGAGTCACAATCCACATATGAGTGACCTACTTACAGATCAGGCACTATTGATGTATCGATAGATTAAGCACAAAAGGTTGATCTACCTTTTCTATCCCTTTGCATGATACATGTGTACCTACATCTGTCCTCAACTTGCTTGACCATGGACTAACATTAGATCCACTACTGGAGGACTCTCCAGGTCCGCTAAGCACTTGTGATTATTGCTCTACATGTGGAGTAACATCATTACTTATTACATCTACATCTTCTTTTTCCTTCGCTGGTGTATACTAGCTACTTATCTCATCAAAGATAACATCTCTACTTACTTGTATGTGTTTATAAAATCTATAACCTTTCTGCTCCAAAGCATAACCAATGAAGATACATTTCTTTGTCTTTGGATCTAACTTTGTTCTCATTGCATTGGGAACATGCACATAATGCAATACACCCAAACACTTTCAAGTGAGACACATCTAGTTTTATGCCTGTAAACTTCTATTTAGGTATCATACCACGAACAGCTGCAGTGGGGGTCCTATTCATAATGTAAACAATAGTTTTGCTGCTACTTCTGCCCAAAAATAATATTGCATATTCTTTTTAGACATTAAGACATGTGCCACCAATGTGCTTATTTTTACTTACTGCAACATCATTCTATTGTGGAGTATACATGCATGTGAACTATCTTTCTCAAGAAACCACTAAACTCATTGGAGAAATACTCTTCCCCACCATTCAATCTTAGGCATTTGATCTACAAACCTTTTTCCTTCTTGACCAAGGCTTTAAATCTCTGAAAGTGAGCAAGAACCTCACTTTTCTCCTTCATGAAATGAACCCACACTTTCCTAGTGTGATCATCAATGAATGTATCATAATACCAATAACCTATAATTGTTGTAGTCTTGGTCGATTAACAAGCTGGCATGCTTCACATACTTTATGCATACCATCAACCTTAAACTTCAGCAAACCTGTAATAATATTTTGGGCATGCATAGGCTTCAGCTTGCTGTATATTCACATGACCAATGCACTTATGCCATATGTTAATATCTATAATAACACATGTCCCATGCACAAACATGGTTGCCTTAACCTCAGGCATGTTCACATCCAACATAAACATCTTACCATTTCTCTTACCCTTTACAACCAAATGGCATGGATTTTTGAAGTCTTCCACAAAACACCCTTGAGGATTGAACCTCATTACAGACCTTGCCTGACCATCTGTCTAATAGAAAGCAGGTTCTTTATAATATTTGGAATGTAAAGTGCATCTACCAAGTACTTCATTTTACCATCCTACCGTTAGATAAAGACACTTTAGGAACATGCACAATGGGATGCTCAGTATCATCACTTTTTTTTTCCATTTTTTACATATCTCTGAATCACTCATCATGACTGGTCATGTGGTTAGACGTGCTAGAGTCCACATACCAAATATCTTCTGATCCTGACACATCTCTTGTTGTGGAATTGAGCATGTGATGCATCATAAACAATCGCTCACTTCTGTCATCACCCTATTTACTTGATGATGTATAGTTTGCCTTGCTGTAACTTTTCACTTTTGGTATCATTCTGCTTTTTATAGTAGTCCTTTGCCATTTGCCATGTGCCCTGGTTTGCCACATTAATAGCAATCTATGCTATCTTTATTTTGATTTCTTTACCAATCACCCCGTCCTTCTGGCTCCCCCTGCCTCTAGAGTGGCCTTTTCCACTTGCTTCCACATTTGATTCCTATTGTTGTTGCTACCCATGATTTCTGTTTCCAAGCTGGCCTCCACCTCAACCTCTAGACAATGATCTTTTTCTACCTCTACCTATATCCGAGTAGAAGGCCTACTCATTTCAATTTCCAAAGGATATATCTCCTCCTATATTTATCTCCTCACATATGAGAGGAGCAATCAATTCCTAAAAATTAGGAAAGTTCTCTCAAACTCCAATGGAGTTCTGAAATTGGATGTATTTCTTGCTAAGACCATTTAAGGTCACTGAAACCATATCATCCAATAGAAGCAAGGTCATCTATAAGCCCTTTAACCTCACTAAAAGTAATCATTTATACTTAGCTTTACTAGTCTTTCCTCTAGTCATATTATGCAGCTCTTGATTTGGTTGCATCTTTCGAGCTTGGGTGTTTGTGCTATACATCTTCACCAAGGTGTCCCAAGCCTTCTTAGGCATTTGTGCATCTTGTATATGCACAATCATAGAATTTGTCATAATGATAGATAGCTAGTACAACACCTTTTTGGCTCTTTCATGCCATGCTTTATTTGCCTGCACCTATTGTGGAATCGGATTTTCTTCAACAATCTCTCTGGCTCCTTTTTATCACATGTGATGAACTTCCAATATCGTTTTTTCACAAGGAAATTGGTCATCTTGAACTGCCATGCTTGCTGGAAGTTATTCTTATTTAGCTTTCTAGCTTCTCGCTCATAATATGTGATAGATTGTAAGATATCTTTACTTGCTTACCAAACAATGCTTGCAAAAAACCTTCTGCACTTGTGTAACCTTCAATAGCGGTACTATAAACTTGTTATAAGGTCACATAAACATACATCCACCAACACCTACAACACTTAGATTCTCTGTATAGACTGTCCTAAAACTGATTTTTTGCTACAACTTTGCTTCAACAAAAAATTGGGCATATACAGTCAAAATCGACACTTTCACAGAGTGCTTTGCGGAAATATTGTAGAGACAAAACGGGGCCCAAAACATGCCCGAATTGCATCCAAACATGTAGAAATATAATTAACATAGTTAACAAGTAGTTAATGTAGTTAACTACACATAATATGGTCTTCTTTCTTCACCCAAGAGGATGCCTCAATCTGAGACAGTGACTTTCATGTCTGCCTGTGGTGGGTGGCTTTCATAGCTACCAAAGGTATTGCTCCAAAATCAAAGAGGGAAAGAGATGGAAATACCCTTACCTGTGTACCGCCACCCAGGGCAAAACCACTTGCATCAGTTTACTACCTCAAAGGGTAGAGAGAAATCTGGCAGCTTCAGAACGGGACTGGTTACCAAGGCGGTCTTCAACTTATCAAAAGCACTCTGACACCTGGCAAACCATTGAAATGGGGTATTCTTTTTGAGAAGGTTAGTCAGGGGGAAGCTATGAGAGAATACTTTGGTATAAAAATCCTATACCAACCAGTCAATCCCAAGAATCCTCTGACTTCTTTCACTGTCTTTGGTTCAGGCCAATCTATGACTGCTTGGACTTTTGTGGAATCTGGAGAAATTCCATCTTTGGATACCAGAAAGCCCAAGTATTCAACATGGTCAGCAGAGAAAGTGCATTTGCTCTTTTTTGCAAAGAGTTGGTGCTTCCTTAGAATCTCAAGAACTTTTCTGACACGAGTCTCATGGTCAACTGCATTCCTTGAGTAAATCAGAATGTCATCAAAGAAAACTAGAACAAAATCATCCAAGTATTCTCTGAGGATGTCTTGAATGTAGCTGGGGCACTAGTTAATCCGAACGGCATGACAGTAAATTCATAATGCCCATAGCGAGTATTGATGGCTGTTTTTGGTATATCTTGATCATTGATCCTGATCTGGTAATACCCGGATTTGAGATCTATCTTTGTGAAGATCTGGGATCCATTTAGCATGTCTAGAAGCTCATCAATTCTTAGGATAGGATACTTATTCTTAACTATCAGCTGATTTAGACCTCTATAGTCCACACAGAGTCTAAGCGTTCCATCTTTCTTTTTCTGAAAGAGAACTGACACACCCCAAGGTGAAACACTGGGTCTTACAATCCCTTGTTCTAACAGCTGTCTAAGTTGTTCCTTGAGTTCAATGGCTTCAGGAACTGGCATTTTGTACATGCGCAGGGCTACTGGCTAAGCTCCGGGGGTTAATTCAATCACATGATCTACTTCCCGAATTGGAGGCATTTCAGTTAGTTCTGCAGGGAATAGATCATCAAATTCACTTAACCATTCTGGTTCTTTAGCCTTAAGCTTTGAGTCTACTGGGTTCATTTTGACAACATAAATTTGCTGCTTCTTCCTAAGTCCTTTCAGCAACATGGAAGCTTTTACTAACTGAAGATCTGGGGATCCGGAAACTCCAATTCCTTGAACTTTGTTCCCATGAAGGTCATGGAAGGAAATGGTTCCATTGTAACAATGTATGTCAGCTTGATTTTTATGGAGCCAATCCATTCCAAGGATCCCGTCAAAAACTCCGAGACGTAAGACTTTAAACTGACAATCGGTTACATTACCATCTAGATTGAACTGGATAAGATCTGTCTCATGGTGAGTGAAAAGAGTCTTCCCACTGGCCAATTCAACTTGCATAGGTTTCCCTGATTTCTGTTCTAAGACTAGCTTACGCAAGCATCCAGGGGAAATGAATGAATGAGAATTGCCTAAATCAATCAAAAGCTTAAAAGGCTTACCTTGATACTCTGCTGGAGTATGGATGACGGAGAACTACTGGTTAGGCCCTTGATTTTCAATTGCAGCATAGATCTGCCCTTTTTCCTCTTTTACTACATCTGAAATTGTGACTGCTCTGGTTGTTGCAGTCTGAGGTGGAACTCTTTCTCTTTGGTTGCCCCAGTTTTGGGAAGGAGTTCTGAGATTACTCTGGACAGAGGTAGATGGCTGAGCTGGAGTTCTTCTGGGATTTCCCTAGCTTGGGCGAGACGGACCTTGATTAGACTGGTATGAAGGGGTTGGTCTCTGAACTCGGGGTCCTTGACTTCCCTGTCCCCTTGACATGGCAGGAGTCGGGCAGTCTTTTAACTGGTGACCAAAACCCTGGCATCCAAAACATCGGTTTTCAGTTCTGAGCTCATCCCTCTGATTTATTGAAAGAGGTGGGGCTCCTGAGAAAGTATTCTGGGGGAAGGGTCTTCCTTCACTTCTGAATCTTCCTGCCTCCTAATTCTGATTCGGGCCTTGCTGCCTCTTTGGGGGTGGAAAGTTTAAAGTACTTCCCTGGGCTTGGAATCTTTTAAAGTTAGAGGGTGCATGCTTTGGCAGGACCTTTACTACAAATGCTTTAGCAAAATCTTTTGCCATTCTTACTGCTTCAGCCATGGACACTGGCTTGGCATTTTTGACCAGTGTGTCCAAGGGTTCGTTCATTCCCCGAATGAACCTGGCCAGTCTTCATCTAGAGGTGGTGAATATTTGAGTAGAAGAGCAAAGGCCTGGTGATATTCCTCGATGGTTTTGCTCTCCTGCTTTAGCTCTAAGAATTCGTTCATTTTGGTTTCCAAAAATCCAAGAGGACAAAATCTCTTTCTTAGATAGGTTTTTAGATCATTCCACGACTGAGTATTTCTGTCTAGACGGTTGGTGTCACAGTGGTTCCTCCATGCTACCCTGGCTGTTTCCACTATTTTCAGCTGGGCAAGAGCCATTTTGCTCCGCTCATTGTAGCCTGTGACGTCAAAATACTCTTCCATGGCTTCCACCCATTTCTCCACATCCTCGCCCAGGTTCTCCCCTTCACCTTTGAAGGGTCCTGGCTGAGTCCTATGAAGAGCCTTGCGAACATCAGGGTCAAGCTCGTCATCTTCAGAGACAGGGTCTGGCTGACGGCCACGGTTTCCTTGTCTCATGATTCTGCCAAAAATTTATATATTATTAAATTTTTATTTTGATATTATCCACGAGATCCTAAGAATTAAGAGGTTCGAAAAACAATTTCTTAAACAAGACAATGATCTTATTGGAGATCTATGACATATGTCCGATAACAAATTTTTCTTTATCAAATCGTCTGTAAACAATCACTTATACAACAGGAAATTTTTCTCTGGAAAACATTTCTTTATTTATATAAAAGTTGCAATATGTACATAGAGCAGCTTGGCTCAAGAATTCAAAATCTCCTCGAGAGACGCATATGACGATGGTATTGGGCCATAGCCATGCCCTAATACAAACGTCCACTTACTGACAAGGGAGCTATTATCTTCCATTTAGGAATAAAGCAACTAAGGAGTCTATAGACTTGGCATGAAAGTCTGAAATTCCGAGGCGTCGAATGATATAGAATGACGCCACGCACCATTTTCAGCTTTAATAGAATCATAGCCAATGAGAGGTTCTGCCACAGCATTGCACGGCATTGCATGGCGGTCGCGAGAGGTGTGGACATATTGCCCTGCAAACCACTTATGCTGTAGTCTCTCCACTGGGTTAGGAAAATATAAATCCTCGAAATGGCGTGCGAGCCTTGCTCGGCTTGTTCGAGTTGAAGCGGAAGAGATGAGATGCTCGAAGGCGAACGCAATCATATCTTGAGACTGGGTGAAGTCGAGAATACCAGATAAATAGGGAACTTCCATCTATAAAAATAATTTCTTTGATTAAAAATTCTTCATTAAAGAAGCTTACAAAATGAAAATACATTATGAAAATGTTTTTTCTGAGTTCTTATTATCAATTTCTAATAAGAATTTATTTATCTTTATTAGCTTTCAGCAAAGCTCTGATACCAACTGTGAGATCCCTCTACCCCCTCCTTGCACCGGATTCCCAGTATAGCTAATAGCGGAAGCAGCCCCCTCATGCGCGGGGCAGGGTTTCTCACTCGGGGCCTCGCCCACGAATGTCCGGGCATGAGACTAGGCTGGTGGTCACTCCGAAAACCGAAACCGAGAAAAATTCCCATGCCCGAAAAGCGGGGACGATTCCACCTTTTTGAATTTTTCTTAACGAGTTTTCTAACGAGATCAAAATCTAAACTATCCTCCACCTGAATAAACCAGATAGAAGGAAACTATCACTGATATAATTTGATCATCTGAGCAATTCAACCCTTTTTTCCTAGTCAAGATTAGGCACAGCCGTTGATCCACTCAATCGAGAATTTTATCAGGGAATTAACTATCTACTCGAATCCTACTGTAATCCTAAGATTTTTCAATTTGATTATTAAAACTCCACTCATTCCAGCCTAACCCCATCCAGCCCATGGGTTAGCCACCACCCTGCCCACCCCCACTGGAATCGGTAGATTCAAACAAGTACTCACCCACCCATAATTGAAATGCCTTTTTTAACTTTAGCTTTAGAAAACAGATATGCACACACTCCTCTTTAAAACTTTAAAAAAAACAATCCATTGACAAACAATTTACTGGTCACACATGTCATACTTCAAAATTTCCATTAAGTCTTTGTTTTTCACTAAACAGAATCACTCTGGACTCTCCGTTGAGACCAGCGAGTCAACAACGAGATCCAGTGATGATAGATTACAATAACATTGGTCTGTCATACAATATCTTCCTTGACATACGTATGGGTGTCCTCGGCACCGCGAGCCCGTGCATCGCCTGGTCAGAACCCTCCAGGATCCTCCTTAGGTGTCCTGGCACTTCACTCAGGGACCGCTTCGTCGACCCTCTACCATCGTACCGAAAGCGCACCATTTTAACCATACCGAGGCTGGTCAAGACCTCGACAGGTTTTGCCGCGTGAGCTGTCCCTCGAACACTCCCCGCTAGCTGTTGCAACCGAAATTCCCTTAGATAAACATATATGCCAAATGCTCCCTCCAGCATTTTGGCGTAAGATAGTCTTTTAAGAAAACAGGGTTTCTATGCAAGTTTATAGTTTTGATTTTGTTTGAATACCATGAATAAATCTTAAATCCGTATCCCAATACTTCTAGATCCAGGTCTGACTTCCAAACAGAATTCCTTGAATTCTGTTAACTTGGATCCTCAGATCAAAATCAAAAGTCTTAACTAGTTTGCATTTTTCCTGAACTGATCACATCGTCATTGACGAAGGGATTAGGTCTTGGTCAATAGTCTGAATCAGAGTTTGGGTCTGGAAAGGTTCTTCCTAAACTATCTTTCTCGAAAGGTACTATTTCAATTTCTCTTTTTCTAAATTTCGTTTGACAAATATTTGTTTACAGATTTCTTAAACATGGATTTCTTAAGAGGAATAAAATAATCATTTATCTCGATCTCCGACTTTGATAGTTTAATTAAATTTTCTCATTTACCATCATAGTGAATACGAAATGGTAGAATTTTCTCTCACATATTATCTATCTATTCATTTTTCTAATTTTTACGAAAATTAACAGAAGATTAAAGAGAACCCTTATTTAATTATAAACATTCTATATGCATCTAATTATGCATAAAATCCAATTCTAATGAAAGTCACACTTTTATCATCATAAAAATCATTTATGATGAAAATCACTCTTTTAACATGAAAGAATTTCTTTTATGCATATATTTATGCATAAAAATCAAATATGATAAAAGTAACACTTTTATAATAAAAAAATAATCTTTTATGCGTACTTCTATGCATGAAAATCAAATATGATAAAAGTAACACTTTTATAATAAAAAAATAATCTTTTATGCATACTTCTATGCATGAAAACCAAATATGATAAAAGTAACACTTTTATAATTAAAAAAATAATCTTTTATGCATACTTCTAAGCATGAAAATCAAATATGATAAAAGTAACACTTTTATAATAAAAAAAATAATCTTTTATGCATACTTCTATGCATGAAAATCAAATATGATAAAAGCAACACTTTTATATAAAAAAATAATCTTTTATGCATACTTCTATGCATGAAAATCAAATATGATAAAAGTAACACTTTTATAATAAAAAAATAATCTTTTATGCATACTTCTATGCATGAAAATCAAATATGATAAAAGTAACACTTTAATAATAATAAAAAATAATCTTTTATGCATACTTCTATGCATGAAAATCAAGTATGATAAAAGTAACACTTTCATAATAAAAAAATAATCTTTTATGCATACTTCTATGCATGAAAATCAAATATGATAAAAGTAACACTTTTATAATTAAAAAAATAATCTTTTATGCATACTTCGATGCATGAAAATTAAATATGATAAAAGTAACACTTTTATAATAAAAATAATAATCTTTTATGCATACTTCTATGCATGAAAATCAAATATGATAAAAGAAACACTTTTATAATAATAAAAATAATCTTTTATGCATACTTGTATGCATGAAAATCAAATATGTTAAAAGTAACCCTTTTATAATAAAAATAATAATCTTTTATGCATACTTCTATGCATGAAAATCAAATATGATAAAAGTAACACTTTTATAATAATAAAAATAATCTTTTATGTGCATACTTCTATGCATGAAAATCAAATATGATAAAAGTAACACTTTTATAATAAAAAATAATCTTTTATGCATACTTCTATGCATGAAAATCAAATATGATAAAAGTAACACTTTTATAATAAAAATAATAATCTTTTATGCATACTTCTATGCATAAAAATCAATAATAATGAAAGTAATACTTTTATTAAAACTAAATTTTTTTAATACAAATAATCAAAATGCATCTTCTATGCATGAAAATGACACTTTAGAATATAGAAATCATAAGGATTACTCTTTTAGAATAATGAAAGATAATACTTATTTTTAAATTTTTAAAAAATTTTGCCATAACCTCCATTGTATGGTTGACCATTTTTAAATTTTAAGACTCTAAAATTAATTAGAAAAGCATCAAGAGTATTTAAATCATTCTAAAGTAACATTTTTCTACTTATTTAAGAGAAACATTATGAAAAACTTGATTTTATTCATTAATCATTCACCTAGGATAGAGAATGGTTGGATTTACTAGAGAAGAGAGGGGAATACCTTTTGCAATGAGGCATAATATCATTTGCAATGTAGAGAAGAAAAAAACCATAAAAACCATAAAATAAATGGAAAAGAGAAGAATCACCAACTTACTAATGAATTTGAGAGCTTTCCTTTGGCTTGATGGTTTGAGGGTTCAACTCTTGTTTGAGACAAGAGTGGCCACCAATCTTCTAGAAGAAGGAAGGTCAAAAACTAATGAACTATGAATACAATTCATTGTTTTTGGCACTTGGGAGAGACAGGGTAATAGTGCAAAACACTATTGAGTTTCAACAAAGGGGAGGGCTTCTATTTATAGGAAAAAATAAGCTTCTAACCAAGCCAACTGATTCTAGAATTTTCCAGATTAGTTTGGTAAATTTTCGACCATTTTTAAGTCATTTTTGGTCAGAGAGATAATAATATCCCATTATTTGGGAGTTTAAAACTCATTCAAGCATGTGAAATAGGCACCTCCTTCATGAGGGGAATTCCCCCATGCAGAGGTGTCAAAAATACATCATTTCACCTAACTATCTCTCTTTTTTAACTATTAACCTTGTCCTTGGTCAACTCTTCATCTTATGTGAGTATTTACTCATTTTTGGGATATTTTCCTTTTATTCTTCTATTTATCTCCTTCCTACATTTGGATGAATCTTATTGGTCCATAGGAATCTTAATTTAAAATTTCGAAAAAATCTTCACCCCCAAGATAATGCCTCTTGAACAAATTATACTTAATTTCTAATGCACCTTCTGAAAATCTTTTTGAACTTCTGTTTCAGGGGAACTTATTTTAATAAGATGAGATATTTTTCTATCCAAAAATATTTAAAATTTGAATATTCTCTTTCTAGAATATTTTCTCTCTCTAGGCCAAAACTGGTAGAAACAAGATCTTTTATATTTTTGAAGAGGGATTTGATTATAGGGGAAGATACTGGACATCTTGAGAGGCTGGGGAGGAATCTTACATTGACTCTCCATCTCCCATGTGTGACCCTTGGATGCCTAACCCTAACCTTAACCCTTAAGGTTAGTCCTAACCCATGCTCCACTAGAGCTTGTTCCCATGCTCCCATGCTCACAAGCCTAATGTGGGTTAGCCTCCTAGTATATGCACACATAATGTGCATATAACATACTTCTCCTCTCTCAAAACATTGCACTCTTGCAATAAAAAGCAAGAGAACTGTGCTGAACAATCTCAATCGACTCCCAAGTCGAATCCTCTATTTCCCTATATTTCCACCTGATTTTAACCTCAGGGATTAGTCAACTACAAAGTTTTCTTTCCCTGAATTCAAGTACCTTATCAGGTTCATGTGAAACATAAGATAATTCTTCGACTTCAACGAGTACTTGAGGAGTAACTATGTTATCCTCACCTCCCAGTTTTCCTTTCAATCTATTGATATGAAAGACTAGATGAACTCTAACATGTGGAGGTAGTTTAGGCTCATATGCAACCGTGCCAATCAGATGTATAAATCGAAATGGACCACAATATCTAGGAGATAAATTCAAGCATTTTCCTATTGACAAAGTCTGAGAATCTTTAGGAACATTAAAATAAACCAACGCTCCTAGTTAAAAAGACCAAGATGAGCATCCCCCCCCTATCAGCATAAAATCGTGCCCTATCCTGAGCACTCTTGATAGAATCCCGAGCTTCGGTCAGCATTTCCTGCATATCATGCAAAAAATCCCTCGATGCATCAAGCTCGATGTCCTTAAGACCGACATCAATAGGTTCCTTGGGTTGATACCCATACATAAGCATGAAAGGACTAAAACCAATAGCCGTATGTTTAAAACTATTTTATAGGCAAATTCCATCATGGGAAGATATTTTTTTCAAATTGATGCTTTTCTAGAGACATATGCACGAAGCATATCCTCTACAATCTAATTCATACGCTCTGTTTGCCCATACAGATGATCATAGGAATTCATACTCAAAGTCATTTCCTCGTTGTTGTAAACCATTCGGAATAAAGTAGAAAAACATGGCATTATAACAGCAGGAACCAGGTATCCATCGATGGCCCGATGTACCCCACATCTGCTCATGGAATTATCGACATCTCAAGTTACCCATATCAACATAGAGAGTCATCAACGTCTTGATGAGTCACATATGTCCATCTGTAAACCATCAGGTTGACTGTATAAATCACCTAAAGTACGGAACTAGAGAAAGAAATGCCAACAAAGGAAAAATCCAAATTTTCTTAATCCGAACACAACAAGATAAACTCGTTGAACTCTAAAGAAATAGATTTCAACAAGTGAAAATGTCGACGAGATTACACTCATCAATACATGTAGACTATAGAGTTTATCTAGAGAATACCCACACTATAACTTCTAGTGAGTTTAGAAAATGAGATTATCTTTGAATGTTGAGGTCAACATGCTAAGTGATGTAAGCAAAGCAACAATCTTGAAAATTATTCCATAAGATAATATATGTGAGGGATCGCTAGCGTCCCATACCACCATGATACCACCCATACATACCTTACCAATTTGAAACTCCCTAGTATGCCGTCTAGGAAATATGAATAAAATCGTGCATAAAAGGAATAAAATGGCCTTATCCCAGACTTTCACATATTAAAACCTGTCTCTATATACCTGAGACTACATCAAGGAATAACTCTTTCTGAGTACATCATTAGAAAAGAAATTGAATTATTGGCGCCTTTCTAATGATAACTACCTTATTTAAAAAAAGTGAAAAAAAAATTTGGGAGGGGGGGCGATTTTCGCCCAGCGCATAGTAGCGCCCCCCCTGGCCAGTGTTGCGATGCAAGAGAGATGGAGAGGGAGGAGCCCTCTCCTCTCTCCTTCTCTCTTCCACTCACCTCATACACCATTCTTCTCTCCCTCTTTCTCTGTTAACAAAGAGATTAATACTTGATTAACTTTTGATTAATCATAATTAAAAGTTAATTATGATTAAAAATTAATCCATTTGTGCCTATTAAGAGGCGTTCACACGAGCGAGAGAAGAAAAAAGAAGGAAAAATCAGAATTGAGAGGCGAAGAGAGTCCCACGCACATGGGAGAGCATTCCATGCATCAACATGCTGCCCCCTACTGTATTTCAACAGAAAATCGGTAGAAATTTGATAGCATACCTGCGAAAAAAACTCGTAAAAATATATTTAAAAAATACGTTTTTAACCCATAAAAATGCTCTTAAATTTTCTTAAAAATCAAGAAAAATTCAAGGAATTTATTCTACCAAAAATATCCACAATAAAATATGCGAGATTTTGGTAAAAATTTCCATTAATGCTTATTTTAAACCACAAAAAATAGAAAAAATAGCATTAAACTCACGGAATTCCTCCCCGTAACGTCAATTCATCCATTGAATACATGCATTCCAATTGCCATATTGACGATCCACGTGATAATCATAAACACAAATAAACAAAATAACATTTTTATTTAGTAAATATTAAAATTTACTTCAAAAAATGCTAAAAATTACAATAAGAAAGAAAAATTAACAACAATTAACTAGAGATTGCTCTAATACCACTATTAGAACCCTAAGATCTCTCTAGATAACTATTATGCATAAACATGCATAAATCAGGCATAAACTCATCCACCCGACCACCCCCGAGCCCAAGGGATGCATACATGAATTATAATGAAGTACATCATACCTTTACCTTGATGTCCCATACCATCAAGAGGTATAACTCCAATCCAGCAACATGTAGCTATAGTGTGAAATGGTAGGTGAGTAGTTATGATCCTCTACGCAAGAGAAAATAACATAACCTAGCCTCAAGATGACATCAAGAGACCATAGCCTAAGCCCCTCTTGAGTGTGCCTCATGCCCCTATTATATAGGAGGGCCCTCAAGTGACTCTTGACTCTACATCTCCCATGTGTGACCCTTGGATGCCTGACCTTAACCTTAACCCTTAAGGTTAGTCCTAACCCATGCTCCACTAGAGCTTGTTTCCATGCTTCCATGCTCACAAGCCTAATGTGGATTAGCCTCCTAGTATATGCACACATAATGTGCATATAACAAAGGGGGCATCCCATAGGGCTACCCCATGGCAAAGCTTAGAGCTCTTATTGTGGGCATGGGGGAGGTGTAGAACCACCCCCAAGCAGCCAAGAAGGCCCAAGGTTGTTCCCACCATCCTTGGCTTGGCTAGAAGGACTGTCGGCCAGCCCTTGGGTCTCTAGATAGGCAACCAAGAAGGCCCCAGCAGGCCCTGGACAGCCTGTGGAGGAGGACCAGGTGTGGGGCAGCCCACACAGGCTGCCCAGCAACCCAATATGAATGCGCATAAGGGCTAGCCCAGTATTGGGTGTGAATTTGTGAAATGTTGGGAATTAATAGCATTAAATGCTATCTTGTGCAGGTCGTGAGGATTTTATGCCATCCGACTTCAGTAAACTGGGCGACTGGATGCATGAAGGGGTATAAATACCTAAGCCTTGTATTCAGTCCAACATCTCATTATTCACAAGGGATTGAAGCTTCCAAGAGCCAGGACAGCCAAGGGGACAACTCCAATCAAGGTGAACATTGTAGGTCAAGATTCTCTCTTTATTTTTTTGATTTACATCATTCTAAATAAAGCAAATACACCATTCATGGGGCGGGGGCCCTACAAAGGGTATTTGGGACCCAATATTGTGTCCTCTTCTCTCTCTCTCTCTCTCTCTCTCTCTCTCTCTCTCTCTCTCTCTATTTTTCTGCACATCTACTTTAGTTGTGTGCGTTATATTCATCATGAAAGATTGCTGAATTCTGAGCATTGAAGTTACCGATTTAACCATGAAGCTTCCACATGTTACATTGGTATCAGAGCCTTCTTCAAGTGTGAAAATTCAGCCAAAAATATAAAACAATAGAAAGATATTTTTTTTCTCGCTTGTGTGGTTGGCTTCTAGACTTCGGTGGACCACCCTCTTTCGATGTGACTCCTGTCCCTCGAAGGACGATTGATTTTCAGCCTCCAGAAGTCTCCCACACGCATAGTGGATGGTCAGATTGCACTCCGAAAAGGAAGTGCATTTTCTTGCTATGGCGAGCCATGACATCAAGAGAGAACAACAACCTTGGGACCAAAGTGCACCTCGTAGTCCTTTTAGGACAGCAGGCATGAGTGTACAAGAGATGTTCCAGTAGATGATGCAAGCAATAGAATAGGGTACCAAATTGGAAGAGCAGACAAGGCACAGTTCTTGGCCCTGGAAGTCTCTAGTACCTCTTTTTCCATCTCCTTCTTCCTCTCCTTCCATTTCCCAGATTCCAGATCCTTTACTACATGACCCTTTTGAAGGGGTACGACTGCAGGCGAGTTTGGTGCTCAAGTTGCAGATGCGAGCAATGGAGATTCAATAGATGGAAGACCGTGCAACAGTAGCCTGTGCTGCTACCCAAGATAATGCCAGAAAACGTGTGGAACATGAAAGATACCTTGTGGCTTTGGATGTAATAATGACACTAGCGGCTTCCTCAAGTCATTTTCCCAAGAAAATAAACTTCAATAAGTATAATGGTAAACTCGATCCCATAACTCTTTATTCCTGGTTGCATCAATTTGAAGTATATTTTGCTGCAGTTAGAAAAGTGATACTGAAAGAGTGATCTTGGCTAGTTGGTATTTGGAAGGTGAGGCCATTCCTTGGTGGACCCAGTGGGCTCATGCTTGCCCACACGAGATTAGGTATGACAACTTATGTTTGGGACGAGTTTGTCCTCGACCTTATGCGACGGTTTCTACTGTCAGAATGCACAACAAAAAATGAGACAACTACTGTGAGAAAAAAGACGTAGAAGTGTAGAGAGAGGGAAGCTGTATAAACTCTCCTATATACACAAGATCCGGTACAAATAGAAGTGGGGGAGAAAGGGTGGTATTTATACCACCCTACGCTGTTGGTCAGCCTGCACAAAACAACCAACAGGCTGCAGAGACATGTCCACAACTAGAATAAAACCAGTCGACTAGCACAATAGGGTAGTCGACAGAGGAATAGGTCGGCCAGGACCAGATAAGTCGGCCAACAATAGAAGTCCCCCACCACAAGCAAGTCGGCCAACAATAGAAGTCCACCACCACAAGCAAAAACTGGGAAAACAATGGAAAAATAAGAAAAAAATGAAGACTACTCCTAACTCGGCGGGCACACCCAGAACATGTAACATACCCATCTCCACTAATAAAGAAATGTCCATGTAATAATTTATGAGTTTTTATGGTATAAAAATTAATGATTTTATTTTTTGAGTCATTTCTACTTAGAATCTTCAAACTCTGAGCCCAAATTTGGAATCTGCGTGCAATTTTACCCTAATATAGGATTTTATAGCATCCAAAACGGACATCGGATCAAGCTTATACGTAAATTTCAGTCATTTTAGTTAAAAAGCGACCACCTTTAAACCTTAATAAATGCACGACCGGGCGTCCGATTGACGAACAGTCTGAACCCCAACGACCAGGAAAACCTCTCAGACAAAAAAAAAATTCGGCCCCTGGGGCGGTCCGACACGCAAATCGAGACGGGCGTCCCAAATTTGGGGACCCCATCCCAAAAATTTAGACCGTACACACTTACCAGGGTGCCCGTACGATGGCCGCACAAGAACCAAAGGATGGCCGCCCACTGTGTGGTCCACACATACCCCTACATGGACACCCATGTTGCCCCAGACCAGATAAGGCACATGCGTACCATTCCTTTCCCTGATAACCGACACCGTACCTTTTCCCTAGACCCATGCAGGCCACTGATCCATAATCTTTGCTGGTACACTGTCCTTTCGTCCTTGCTTTGCGCAGCACCCGTACCCGTACCCCATAGCTATATAAACCCCCGGGGTGCTCCACAGGCGGCAACACGCATTTCTGCGCAGCGTATGCCCTGTTGTACCGTCGTCGTCTGTCCCTGTGCAGTGTACTTGCTATAGTACAGCCACCCCTCTCACACCCCCTCATTTGCCTCTTTTCAGATAAGGCAATTTTCCTCCATCCTCCTCTTGCTACGAGATGGCGGTCTTCAACTTATCAAAAGCACTCTGGCACCTGGAAGACCATTGAAACAAAATATTCTTCTTGAGAAGATTAGTCAGGGGGGAAGCTATGAGAGCATACTTTGGTATAAAAATTCTATACCAACCAGTTAATCCCAAGAATCCTCTGACTTCTTTCACTGTCTTTGGTTCAGGCTAATCTATGACTGCTTGGACTTTAGCGGAATCTGGAGAAATTCCATCTTTGGATACCAGAAAGCCCAAGTATTCAACATGGTCGACAGAGAGTGCATTTGCTCTTTTTTGCAAAGAGTTGGTGCTTCCTTATAATCTCAAGAACTTTTCTGACATGAGTTTCATGTTCGGCTACATTCTTTGAGTAAATCAGAATATCATCAAAGAAAACAAGAACAAAATCATCCAAGTATTCTCTGAGAATGTCTTGCATTAATTGATTGAATGTAGCTGGGGCATTTGTCAATCCAAACGGTATGATAGTGAATTCATAATGCCCATACCGAGTATTGATGGCTGTCTTCGGGATATCTTGCTCATTAACCCTCATCTGATAATACCCTGATTTGAGATCTATCTTTGTGAAGATCTAGGCTCCACTTAGCCTATCCAAAAGCTCATCAATTCTGGGGATAGAATACTTATTATTAACTGTCAGCTGATTGAGACCTCTGTAGTCCACACAGAGTCTTAGCATTCCATCTTTCTTTTTCTGAAAGAGAACTGGCGCACCCCAAGGTGAAACACTAGGTCTTACAAACCCTTGTTCTAACAGTTGTCTAAGCTGTTCCTTGAGTTTGATGGCTTCAAGAACTGGCATTTTGTACGTGCGCAGAGCTACTGGCTGAGCTCCAGGGGTCAATTCTATCACATGATCTACTTCCCGAATTGGAGGCATCGTTGTTAATTCTGCTGGGAATAAATCATCATAATCACTATTCAGGTTCTTTAGCTTTTAACTTTGAGTCTACTGGATTCATTTTGACAACATAAATGAGCTGCTTCTTTCTAAGTCCTTTTAGTTACTTAGAATCCTTTACTAACTGCAGACTTGGGGATCTTGAAATTCTGGTTCCTTGAACTTTATTTCCGTGAAGGTCATGGAAGGAAATGGTTCCATTATGACAGTGAATGTCAGCTTGATTTTTATGGAGCCAATCTATTCCAAGGATCCCATCGAAAACTCCCAAAGGTATAACTCTAAACTGACAGTCAGTTAAATTCCCATCTAGATTGAACTGAATACGATCTGTCTCAAGGTGAGTGAAAAGAATCTTCCCACTTGCCAATTCAACTTGCATAGGTTTCCCTAATTTTTGATCTAAGACTAGCTTACGCAAGCATCCAGGGGAAATGAAAGAATGAGTACTACCTCTGAATTAATCAAAAGCTTAAAAGGCTTACCTTGATACTCAGTTGGAGTATGAATGACGGAGAATTGACGGTTTGGCCCTTGGTTTTCAATTGCTACATAAATCTGTCCTCTTTCTTCTTCCACTACTTCTGCTATTGTGACTACTCTGGCTGCTGCAGTCTGAGGTGGAACTCTTTCTCTTTGGTTGCCCCAATTCTGGGAAGGAGTTTTGAAGCTACTCTGGACAAAGGCAAACGGCTGAGCTAGAGTTCTCCTGGGATTTCCCTAATTTGGGCGAGATGGACCCTGATTTGACTAATAGGAAGGGGTTGGTGTTTGCACTCTCGGTCCTTGACTTCCCTATCCCCTTCACATAGCAGGAGTCGGGCAGTCTTTCAGCTGGTGACCAAAACCCTGACATCCAAAACCTCGGTTCTCACTTCTGAGCTCATCCCGTTGAATCCTTGAAATAGGTGGGGCTCCTGAGAAAGTGTTCTGGGAGAAGGGTCTTCCTTCACTTCTGAATCTTCCCGCATCCTGATTCTGAATTGGGCCTTGCTACCTCTTTGGGGGAGGAAAGTTTGAAGTACTTCCCGGGGTTTGGAATCTTTTAAAGTTAGAGGGTGTAGGCTTTGGCGGGACCTTAACAACAAAGGCTTTGGCAAAGTCCTTTGCCATTCTTACTGCTTCGGCCATTGAAATAGGTTTGGCATTCTTTACTAAGGTGTCCAATGGCTCGCTCTTTCCTCGAATGAATCTGGCCATCAACTGCTCTTCATCCAATTGCAGGGAATATTTGAGAAGAAGGGAAAAAGCTTGATGGTACTCTTCAATTGTCCGACTATCCTGCTTTAGTTCCAAGAACTCATTCATTTTAGATTCAAGGAAGCCCGGAGGACGACAAAACCTCTTTCTGAGGTAAGCTTTAAGATCGGTCCAGGTCTGGGTATTCTGGTCGAGACGGTTAGTCCCGACTATCCTGCTTTAGTTCCAAGAACTCATTCATTTTAGATTCAAGGAAGCCCGGAGGACGACAAAACCTCTTTCTGAGGTAAGCTTTAAGATCGGTCCAGGTCTGGGTATTCTGGTCGAGACGGTTAGTCTCGCAGTGATTCCTCCAAGCGACCTGGTGGCCGCTTCCACAATCTTTAACCTGGTGAGAGCCATCTTGCTTCTCTCATTGTAGCCAGTTACATCAAGTATTCTTCCATAGCCTCAATCCACTTTCCCACTACTTCACCTAACTGCTCCCCTTCACCCTTTTGAAGGGACCAGGTTGGGATCTGTGCATGGCTTTTTGAACATCCGGATCTAACTCTTCGTCATCATCGGTTAGAGGATCCGGTTGCCTTGCACGGGCCGCACGCCTCATGACTCTGACAAAATGAGATTTTCATCAACTTAACTTTGACAACAGATTTATGATTATTTAATTTTTATGATTTATTCTTTAAAAAGATAATTATTTCATCATACTTCATGAAACAAGTCTTACTCTGATAATTTTATTAACCATTCACAATCATGAAAACAATTTGGAATTTTTTTGTAAAACATCGTTTATTATCAAAGTTTTCGATATATACATAGAGCATCACAGCTCCCAAAATCACTGCCTCAATCGTATACGCATAAAGAAGCGAAACTACAAAGGAGACATGCAATGGTACACATGATTCATTACATAAAGAGGTGCTGTAATTCTACTTCTAGGGATAAAGCGGCTAAGAAGCCTAAAAACTCAGCATGAAATTCTAAAGTTCCTGGGTGAATGATCAAAGAGTTGAACATGCTGAACAAGCCCTAGCCTTATCAGAATCATGGCTAAGGAAATATTTTGCCTGAGCCTCTGATGTTGACTGGTACACTGACATTAATACATCATCGTCCACAGAACCACATATACCGACGTCGCTCAAGAGGATCAGGAAAGTAAAGACTCTCAAAATAACGTGCGAGTCTCACTCTATTTATTCGAGTCGTAGCAGGGTTGATGAGGTGCTCGAATGCAAAGGCTATCATATCCTAACTCTGGGGGGAGAGTTCAGGAATGCCAGATAGATTCGGGGTATCCATCTATGAATTTCCAATTCAATTTATGAGTTTTCAATTTTTGAAGTTCATTCAACATAATATTAACAAGTGAAAACATTATTTCCCAGATTTACTTTAAAAATTTAAGCAATTTCTGATGCTGTTACGTAAATTTACAACAGTGCTTTGATACCAACTGTGGGATCCCACTACCCCCTCTCCGCACCGGGATTCCCGGATGGTAGCACAGCGGAAGTAGCTTCCTCATGCGTGGGGCAGGGTTTCCCACTCGCGGCCTCGCCCTCGAATGTCCAGGCACGAGACTAAGCTATGGATCATTCCGAAAACCGAAACTGAGAGAATTTTCCATGCCTGGAAAACGGGGACAATTCCACCATTTTGAATTTCTTAATGAATTTTTCTAACGAAGTCAAGACTGAACTAACCTTCATCTGAATAAACCAGATAGAAGGGAAACTATAACAGACTTGAAGGAATCAACGCTTTTTTCCTAATTGAATTAGGCACAGCCATTGATCTATTCATTTGAGAAGTCTTCAGGTTATTATTTAACTATTCGAGTTCTAAGCGTATTCCTATTGATCAATTTTATTATTAAAACTCTACTGATTCCAGCCTAACCACATCCGGCCCATGGGTTAGCCACCGCCCAACCGTTGGAATTGGTAGAACCAGACAAGTACTCACCCACCCATAATTGAATGCCTTTCTTAACTTTTGCTTTAGAATATTGATATACACACACTCCTCTTTAAACTTCAACTTTTAAAACAACCCATTGAAAAACAATTATTGGTTACAAATGTCATAACTCAAAATTTCCATTCAATCCTTGTTTCTAACAAAACAATATCACTCTGGACTCTCCGTTGAGACCAACAGGTCAGCAACGAGATCCAGTAACAGATTACGAGAATTTTCTCGCCATCAAATATATATATATCTTCCACGACATACGCATGGGTGTCCTAAGCACCGCGAGCTCATGCATCACCTGGTCAGAACCCTCTAGGATCCTCCTTAGGTGTCCTGGCACTTCACTCAGGGACCGCTTCGTCAGCCCTCGCCCATCGTACCAGAAGCACACCATTTTATACCATACCCAGGCTGGTCAAGACTTGGGCAGGTTTTTGTCGCATGAGCTGTCCTTTGAACACTCCCCGCCAGCTGTTGCAACCGAACTTCCCTTAGAAAAATACATATACCAAATGCTCCCTCCACCCAGCATTCTGGCGTAAGACAGTCCTTTAAGAAAACAGGGTTTCTATGCAAGTTTTTCAGTTTTGATTTTCTTTTGAATACAATGAGTATATCTTAATTCTGTATCCCAAGACTTCTAGATCACAGGTCTGGATTCCTAAGCAGAATTCCTCAAATTCTATAATCTTGATCCTCAGATCAAAATCAAAGGTCTCAATCTAATTTCAAATTCGGTGGGTGATTTGATTGAATTTTTCTGAACTAGTCACATCGTCTTTTCTTGAAAGTGACGAAGGAGATTAAGTCGAGGTCATAGTCTGATTCAGGGTTTGATTCTGGAAAGGTTCTCCCTGAACTATCTTTCTCGAAGGGTAATATTTCAATTACTACTTTACTGAACTTCATTCATTGAGTATTTTGCTTAACTGAATTCAAAACTAGTCACGAATTCCTATGAGAAATAAATCAATCATTTATCTAAAATTTCGACTTCGATAGTTTTTCTGAATTTTCTCATTACCATCCTAGAGAATATGAAACATTAGAACTTTCCTTCACAGAGTATTTACTTATTCATTTACCAATATTCATG
This sequence comes from Cibotium barometz, assembly GCF_041138505.1. Lineage (NCBI taxonomy): Eukaryota > Viridiplantae > Streptophyta > Polypodiopsida > Cyatheales > Cibotiaceae > Cibotium > Cibotium barometz. The sequence goes on along the minus strand of NC_141058.1, from coordinate 45,913,469 downwards.
GGATTTAAACAATGATTAAAGAGAATCTCATTTTGATTTTAAAAAAAATATGTATGCATCTATTTATACATAAAATCTAACTTCTATGGAAATAACACTTTTATATAAAAGAAAATCCTTTTATGTATCTATTTATGCATAAAAATCAATTTTGATGAAACTAACTTTTTTATAATAAAAATTTTCTTTTATGCATCTATTTATGCATAAAAATCCATTTTGATGAAAGTAACACTTTTATAATAAAAAATTTCTTTTATGCATCTATTTATGGATAAAAATCAATATTGATGAAAGTAACACTTTTATAATAATAATAATCTTTTATGCATCATTTTATGCATAAAAATCCATTTTGATGAAAGTAACACTTTTATGATTAAAAAAATTCTTTTATGCATCTATTTATGCATAAAAATAAATATTGATGAAAGTAACACTTTTATAATTTTAAAAAAATCTTTTATGCATCATTTTATGCATAAAAATCCATTTTGATGAAAGTAACACTTTTATGATTTAAAAAAATTCTTTTATGCATCTATTTATGCATAAAAATCAATATTGATGAAAGTAACACTTTTATAATAAAAAATTCTTTTATGCATCTATTTATGCATAAAAATCAATATTGATGAAAGTAACACTTTTATAATAAAAAATTCTTTTATGCATCTATTTATGCATAAAAATCAATATTGATGAAAAAACACTTTTATAATTAAAAAATTTCTTTTATGCATCATTTTATGCATAAAAATCAATATTGATGAAAGTAACACTTTTATAATAAAAAAATCTTTTATGCATAAAAATCAATATCGATGAAAGTAACACTTTTATAATTAAAAAATATTATGCGTCATTTTATGCATAAAAATCAATATTGATGCATCATTTTATGCATAAAAATCCATTTTGATGAAAGTAACACTTTTATAATAATAAAAATTCTTTTATGCATAAAAATCATTATTGTATAATAAAAAAATTCTTTTATGCATCATTCTATGCATAAAAATCAATATTGATGAAAGTAACACTTTTATAATAATAATAAAATCTTTTATGCATCATTTTATGCATAAAAATCATTATTGATGAAAGTAATACTTTTATAATAAAAATTTTCTTTTATGCATGAAAGAAACACTTTTATAATAAAAAAAATTTCTTTTATGCATTAAAATCCATTTTGATGCAAGTAACACTTTTATAATTAAAAAAATATCCAATATGCAACTTTCTATGCATAGAATTTAAATCTAATGAAAATCACTCTTTTATAATAAAAAATAACCAATATGCATCCTTCTATGCATAGAATTTTAATCTAATGAAAATCACTCTTTTATAATAAAAAAATAACCAATATGCATCCTTCTATGCATAGAATTTAAATCTAATAGAAATAACACTTTTATAATAAAAATATTTCTACTATGCATTTTTCTATGCCTAGAATGAAAATAACACTTTTAGAATACACAAACGGTGGGGATTACTCTTTTTGAATAATAAAAGGTAATACTTATTTCACAAAATTTAAGAAAATTTTACCATAACCTCCTTTGTATGCCTGACCATTTTTTAATTTTTCCTATTCTTAATTTACTTAAAAATTATCCCCAATTGGTTTAAAGCATCCTAAGCTAATCAAATTCCACTTTTAAAAGAGAAACAATATGAAAAGTTTAATTCAAACAATTTGATGACTTAACTAGGATAAAGAAGGGCTGAATTTAAGAATGAGAGAGGGGGAAAGCCTTTCCAGTAAGGCATAGCATCAGATTATCATTTTAAAGATAACAAAATTTATAAAACCATTAAAAGAATAAGAAAAAGTAGGATTTCTAACTTACATGAAATCGTGGGAGCTTTCCTTTGGCTTGATGGTTTGAGGGATCTACTCTTGTTTGCAACAAGAGTGGCCACCAATTCTTTAGAAGAGGGAAAGGTCAAAAACTAATGAATTATTAAGAAATTCATAATTTTTAGCTCTGGGGAGGAGTAGAGTAACAGTGCATAGAACACTATTAAGCTTCAACAAAGGGGGAGGCTTCTATTTATAGGAAAAAGTGAGCTTCTAACCAAGCAAACTGATTCTAGAATTTTCTAGATCAGTTTGGTCAATTTTTGACCATTTTTGGGTTAGTTTAGCTTACTTTTTGGGTTAGTTTAGCTTACTTTTTGGAACTAGACTTGAATTAGGAGAGAGGAGAGATGAAATATCCTCTTGCATAAGGTGATTTACATGTTGAATTATACACTAGACATCTACCACCTTTTATTGGTAGATCCTTCTTGACAATGTATCTCAAAATCAAACTCTTTCATAAGATGATTTTACATGTCTAGTCTTCACAAGACATCTACCACCTTTTATCAGTAGATCCTTTTCAATAACATATCTCAAAATAAAACTCTTGCATGAGCTCATACCAATGAGATTTTCTTCCCCTCAATCTAAAAAGATGACTTCCTTCCCCTCAAAAGTATTTCAGAGACAAGTTATCCTCCTAAACCACAAAAGTAGAGCTGCACAAATAATGTCTCCACTTCTTCAATACATGGATCACCGTAGAGTTCTTTGGCCCACTTAAATTGTGGGTTGATTAACATCTTACACTCAAAAGCTACCAACCTACTAACATCCTTGAATAGCCTGATCATTGGCCTCTATTTCAAGAGAAGCTCCATGGCATGGTCACTAGCATCTATTTCAACCATAAATGGTTTACTTGGATCTATAATTTGGAGAAAATGGCTGACTTGGATCTATAATTTGGAGCATAGGAGCTATAGTAGCCTCATGTTTTAGCACTTTAAGACACTTTTCCAACTCCTCAATCCAGATATTTTCTCTCTAGACAAATTCCAAAGAAATCGATCAATTTTAGCATGATTTTAGATAAATGTCTTGGAAGAAATTCACAAATCCCAAAAGATTGTGTGATAGTCTTTAAAATTGGCCACTCACATACTTTTTTTTTTTTTCATAATCACTTCAAAGACTATTAATTGTAAATAACTTGTCCAAGATACAAAAGCTTTTGTTTAAAGAAATCACATTTTCTCACTTTTATAAATGTTTGCCTTTGAGAATTACATGTGTTAACCATGTTCCTTATGGGTTTTATTATATACTCCAAGATGTCATCTAGAAAGACATAGAAAGCCTACAAAAAAAAATTCCCAAATATGGATGAAAAAGATTGTTCATCTTCTAGAAAGTAGTCGAGGCATTACTGAGTCCAAAAGAAAACTCCAAGAACTTATATCTAGTCCAAAATGCAGACTTATAGACATCGTTCTCTAATATCCTAACATGATGTTACCTCATTCTCAAATTGCACTCCGCAAAGATGATCAATGAGATCATCTGTTTTTTGCAATGGATACTTGCTCTTTATTTGTAAAATTATTTAAACCCTTATAGTCAATGCACATCCTATCCAAGATACAAAAGCTCTTGTTTAAAGAAATCACATTTGCTCACTTTCTTTTGCAAATAATAGCTCTCTCTTGATAATTACAAACATAATTCTCAAGTGATGACCATGCTTCTTAAGGGTTTTACTGTATACCCCAAGATGTCATCTAAAAAGACCTAGAAAGACTACCAAAAACTTTCCCAAATATGGATGAAAAACATCGTTCATAATCTTCTAGAAAGTAGCTAGCACATTAGTGAGTTCAAAAGAAAACACCAAGAACTTATAATGTCCATACCTAGTCCGAAATGCAGTCTTATAGACATCCTTCTCAAATATCCTAATATGATGGTACCTCATTCTCAAATTGCGCTCCAAAAAGATGATCAACGAGATCATTCATTTTTGGTAATGGATACATGTTCTTTATTGTAAATTTATTTAAATCCTTAAAGTCCATTAATGCACATCCTCTTGGCTTTATCTTTCTTATCCACCACTAAAAGTACTAGTTCTCCCTAAGGTGATTTTCTAGGCCTCACATGTCCCATCCAACAGTACACTTAAGGTCATCTATCAACCTTATCCTGCTCAAGTCGACACAACTCATGAGGTTGCTTAAACACTAGTTATGTGCTAGGTACAAGCTCATTAGTCTTATGACCTTCACGAAGTGTGGAGGTAAACATGTGGTAGCTCCTTTGGAAAATTTCAAACATAATCTTTCGAAAGAGTCACCCCTCAGGAGAATCCACACTCTCTTAAGATCAAAATCTTAAAATCCCCAACCAAATACATGGTCCAAGAACTCAAACATGCTAGTTGACCACCTTCTCTACTCACTTCTCTCTCATTCAAAGCCAAATTTAAGACTTGAACATCAGAAGAAGAACTAGCTAAGCACAAATTACTCATATCCAATAATGTTTCAGAAGAAGAACTAGCTAAGCACAAATTACTCATATCCAATAATGTTTCATAGGGGTTTTTAATCTAATACGCTGGTCAATTTTGTCAACATAACAAGACATGGATGATTCTTTTGCAACCCAAAATTGTTACCTTTTGGTTCATACAATAGCACGACTTAGAACCCACATAACCATCTTTTGGCTTGAAAGAGATCCCTAAACATGGATGATTCTTTTGCAACACAAAATTGTTAACTTTTGGGTCAAACGATAGTATGACATAGAACCCACATAAACACCTTTTATTTGCCAAATTTGCCAAGATGGGCCTAACTATACTAGATATAAAATAAAAATACATGCATCTATTTTAAGGTTCCTCATTGACCTAATGGAGAAAATTCTCATTATTTCCACTCACATGGGACATCACTCAAATCATTAACCTAATGAAGAATATATTGCCACTCACATGAGACGACTCAAATCTTTCCAACATGCCAATCCATGACCCACATGGCGTTTTATGGAATCCACCAACCATTCGCATGGATACAGAGAGTCCCATAATATCACACTCTTTAATAATATAATAGAATAGATGGAGTGGTAGATTATCATTATTTATAAGCTATGGCAATTGTTTAGGCTCAAGCGTAGAAGTCCATACCTATGGCAATTATTTAGGCTAAAAGTTTGGAAGTCCATTAGAAAGCAAATGAAAAAGTAAGGGTGCCACAATATAGCCAAAGAAAAGATAATAGAGAACAAACCTATAAGTGAAACAAGCCAAGCAACAAATCACTTACTTGTGTGTTTTCCCAAGACTCAGATGCACAACCAAGGCAATCAGAATATGTGTATTCCATAGTTACACACCTACCATCAACAAATTGAAGACGATAACGCTACCCAACCATATGCTTCAATACAACCGAAAGCCACCCCCAAGCTAGAGGCCATTCAGAGCCTGCATTGTTACTAGCTCCAAATGTTTCTTATGATCTTCAATATTTTTATTGAAGAATCATCAAAGCATACGACCACAAAATCTCGATGTTTGAGGAATAGGTATTTCATCATACGACTCAAAGTCGCAAGAGCATCGGTAAGCCCAAAGGGCATTACCAAAAACTCATAATATGTGTATAAAGACCTTAAGGGGGGCTTCTGAAGATGAATCGCAAGAAGAAACTTCCCTTTTATTTAGATAAAGTGTCTTACCTATGAGATCAAATAGGCAAAGTCCTTCCATGGCAAGGAGGAAGAGGTGAGGGTGACTAGGCAACAACCTTTCCAATTTCCTTTAAATAGGGAAAACATAATTCTCAACCTACCCATTAATGATAAGGTTGGCTTTACTAGAAAGCGTCAAAGCCTGAACACAAATCTGTGAAAAAAAAACTTATTTGGTCATTATGGTGGTAGGATGAATTTAATGGTTTAATCCATGAAAGAAAAGGTGAATACTCATGGTACATGTGAAAACAGTGTCCACCCTCCTACATGCTAAACATAAGTTGCACATGCGCTTCTTAAATACATTAGTGGTTAGAGAGTTGAAGTCTTGAGCAAAGTTCTTGAATTCAATTCTCACTACTTATGTTCGAGACTGACATCACAAAAGAGTGGAGAGGACAAACTCATGGGGGTGTGAATAAAAATGGGTCATGTATGGGCTTGATTTTTGACGGGCACACTTGCCCTTCAAAATTGATGGGTTTGGTGAAATATGCAAGTTTTTTTATATTTTAGTGAAATTTTTTATGGGCATTTTAGAATTTTGCTAGAATTTCGTGGCCAAAATGCTCAAAAACGGGCATGACATCCATCAAAAAGTAGCTACGGTAGTGTATTCATAATCCCCCCCCCCCCGCCCCAAAAAAAAAAAAGTATGTATAATTTTTTATGTAACTAAAGTTAACAAGTACGTGGAGTGGTAGAGCTTGGGTTCCAATGCCATGACTTTCATTTGAATCCCACTCTTTCACCTTTTAATGTGAAAAGGTAGTTGTAAGTGAAGCTATCCTAAGATAATCCTTAGTATTAAATCCTTATGATGTGTGTTTCATCTACCAAACAGTTCCTTGGCTGGCAACAGCTTTATAGCTCCTCTCTCTCAGAGAGTTATGGAATGGGTTTAATCCTATTGGCCACAGATTTGTAGTAGTTCTTCTCTATGAGGGCTATCGACCGCTACTTGATAAGCTCATCATCTCATGAGAGTCTTCTTTCTAAGGGATGGGTCTGTACTTTGTATGAGTCTGTGTATTTTGCCCACTACTGATGTAGCCTCTGCATCAAGCTTCTGTTTTTGCTCAACACCTCCACCCGTTCAAGAAAGCCGACTCCTACATGATCCTCACTTTAGACCTAGCCAAGATCAAGGGCATAGATGAGTGGCTTGTTACACTCAGAGAACTCCAATAGCTCATTGGATTAGCTCACGCATATCAAGGGCTAGACCTCTTCAAGATGATAAGAACAAATGTTTGAAAATCAAAGCATTGGGAAAACCTTGGAGGTATTTGGTTAATTGAAACAAATCACAAGATCATGGTGTCACATTTCTGCACTCTATTAACACACCAGGATGAAGTAAAAGAACAGAACTAATGAGAACAACTGCAGCCACTAATGAAAACAACTGCAGCCACTCAGTGCTCAACATGCAAATTAAACGGAATGGGAAGCGGTGGCCCAGGAATGTTAGTGACCCACAACAATGACAAACTCAAACCTTTGCCTTTTATAGACAAAGACTTGGAAAAACAAATCACATGGTCATAAACAAGAAGCAGCAAGTGTCAAGAACAAGAGGAGTTGTTCTAATTGTTGATCTTTCAAAACATGAAAAAAAGGTTATGGGTTACATTTCCATATGTGCAAAAAACTCACCTAGAAGAATCAACACATGATCCAAGGCATGCCATCGATAAAATCCAGAGATCTACATCAGTAGTGCCACAAAACATGTTGTAGCGTCTGCAGTGACCAGCTCTACTGCTCTTCAGAAAGAATAGCCTGCTCCATGCTGACTCCACAACACAGATTTGGCAATCGTTTCAAATGCCTCAATGAGATGCTGCAAATGCGTTGATCTACGTTATACCTGTCCAAATGTGGCAGCATCCAGTCTGGGTTCCACAAAGAGACCCCTCACCGAAAACTTCAGAAACCGAGCACTCAACGGGCAACTAGGTAGCCACCTCCATGTTGTAGGGCTTTGTGAGAAATCGCACAAGAGAATTTCGGAATGTGAATCCTTGAAGAAGTAGAGCATATCACCACTCCCTGCACATTTGAGATCAAAGTCAGCTTTCCCTTTGAAGAACCTCCGGAAATGGTGCGAAGGCATTCGCTCGATTTCCACCCACTTCTGCTTCTCTGGATCAGTCTTCCAGTTATGACCTCCATTCTCAAGCTCCCAAATCTGAACTCTTTGGCAGACCCTTTCACACCCAGCTCCACCCACAAGCACGAGTCGCCCTCTTCTCTGGATTAAGAAAGAGAAAAACAGTATCTCAGGCTGAGGGATCCTGACCTCTTCCCAAACTCCTTTCTTCATGTCATAGGCCATGATGTTGTATGGTCGGGCTGACGTTAAGCAATACAAAACCCCAGTGCAGAAGACTGTTTTGGATGTCCAGACTGTGATTTTCACAGTGTACTCCCGTGGTACAGTCCCAGTGACACACCATGAGTTAGTGACCGAATCGTAGACCTCGGTGGTGCATTCGTAGTCTCCTCCACATTCTGATGTGCCCCCAGCCACCACGACCTTGAAGCTCCTTGAACACTGATCCTCAAAGACCCCAACCAGTGAATTAAGGCGGCCACGTATCATGGGTGGGAGTGCCCGCCATGTCTTTGTGACAGGGTTACATACAGCCAAGTGGGCTGAGCTTACATTGGAATCCTTGGCAACCCCTCTGATGAAGAGGAACCCGCCCACGGCAATGAGGGGAAACCTCATGTGGAGGGGAAGGAATGTGAGGGGGATGATGTGCCATCTTTTTAAATTAGGGTTATATGCACAGCAATTCTCTCTGCAGTTGAAAGATGAGCACATGAAAAGCCATGGCTTGTCTTGAGATGGTACCTGTTGTTGCAAGCTTGTGAAGCTCTGGGAGGTTATCATGTGGTTCCAGTCATTGCAGACCGCCCTGCTTCTGATGATGGAGTGGATGGGCAGGCGTGCCACCACTCGGGCGTGAAGATCATCCGGCAGCTTGCTCCATACACAGGAGCTCATGTTCTCTGCTCCTGCACAGAGCTGATTCCGCCTGGCCCTCTCTGATCCATCGTCTTCTTCCCTCATAATGCAGACAATCAGGGTTAACAACTAGGATTTAAGCTATGCATGACAAATCAGGGTTTTGGCTATGGCTGACATGCCATTTTGGCTAACGCATACACGGCATTCTAGCTGTGGCATACATGGCGTCAGGATTTTGGACATAACTATCAGGGCCTTGGCTTGACAATACGGATTTGTATATGGCTACTATGGGAAATAACCAACGCCTGTGCTCAACACTAGGGTTTCGGATATGGGTGCTGCAAAGCAATACTAAATGTGTGCAGAAATTACAATTGTGCAGGTCTAGGAATGGCGGTCAAAAATAGGGTTTTGGATACTTTTACCGCACCGCACAAACTTCAGGATTGTGAAGTTCAGGCCATGGCGAAGGGCTAAATGCTCAGAATAAGGGCTTTGGAAACGGCAACCCGCGAACTAATTCTTGCCAAGCTCTTTCTGATCGGATCAAATTTAGGGTTTCTTCTGTGAGCAAGTAAGCCCGAGTTCGAAGGTCTGGCCGTGGTGATAAAGAAGAAATGGGAAGGTAAGCGAATCATTCAACAAATTTGGCTATGAAAAGCGTTAAAGATACAATTGTAGTGTTCTAGCTATGGCGACGGAAAAATTGGGGGTAAGGATACCGAGGCTATGGCGATTAAGCGGAAGAAGTGCGACGAGGCAGGGGAAGGGGAGCCAGAAAGGTCAGA